>NC_043716.1:13603536-13606034 GCF_006229205.1 Suricata suricatta | reverse complement strand
CCCTCCCTCGCTCGCTAGCTAGCTCCCTCCCTCTCTCTCCGCTCCCCGCCCCCGCTCACGGAGCGCCTCCCATACAAAATTTATGAAAGTGCTCTCAGCTCGCGGTGCCGAGCGCCGTCCTATTCCCAGGGCAGCGGCGCTCAGCCGCGCGGCGCCGCCTCCCAAGGTGTTTTCGCAGCGCCCGCCCCCGGGGACGATCCTTGGCCCGCGTCCGTGCAAGTACCTGCCCCAGCCCCAGGCCGGCCGTCGAGTCACTCAAAAGCCCCTCCCGGGCCCCGCAGGCTTCCCGGAGCTCGCACCCGCAGCCCAACCCCCGCCCGCTCGCCCTTCCCGGCTGGAGGTCACCGAGAGAGGCGGCTGGAACCGTGTGCTCTGCCCACCGGCTGGGACAGGAGAACAACCGCCCTGAGACCCCTATCACAAGTCTGCACCCCTGCCCATATCCTCTCTAGCCGGCTCCGCTTGCTTCTCGGAGGCTCGACGGCTCCTCCTCGGCCAGGACAGCTAGGGCGGTCCCAGCCGCCTCGCATCCCGCGTCCCGGGATACTACTCTTTCGGCGGCGGGAGGTGTGGCGAACCCCCAGGCTGGTCTAGTCCATGCAGCAAACATTTAGGGAGGCCCAGTTGCAAATCCTAGAAAGAGGGAAGAACCAAAGTGGGGCTCAAGTGGGCTATCCCCGCCTAGCGGGTTCTCTGATCTCCTTCAGCCTAGACAGACCCCGCCCGGGGCTTCCTGAAAAATGGTGGAGGCACCGCCTAGAAAGCTGGCCCCGCAGGGGGCCAGTTGAGTTGAGCTGAGAAGGTTCAGGCCAGGAGAGATCCTGGGTGGAGGCGGCACCCCCTACTGGCCTGGGATAAGAGGGGTCCTGGGAAAGGAAAAAGAGTGGGCTAAGTCACTCATTCAACAATTTATTGAGGATCTATCCTATGGGACACTACTATTCCTAGGGATGCAGCCAATGAAAAAGACAAGTCTCTGCCTTTGTGGAGTTTATAGGGGATTTATAGGGAGCAAATGAAAAAAGTCGAGATGAGACAGTGCTTGGAATAAACGCAGGGTATGGTACAGAGCTGGTATGAGGTGAGGGAGAACGCTGCTTTGAGCAGGTGACGTCTAAGAGAGCTAACTGAAATGAGACGAGTTGTGATTCCATGCAAAAAAACTTGGTATGACCGGAAGGTTCAAAAGAAGGCCAGTATCATTCATTCACTCATACATGCATTCAATGGCACTGAGGCTCTAGATTCGAGCTAACCACATAGGTATATACTTCCAGAAGCTTATGGCACAGTTTAGGAAGACAGACCCACAAGTCATCTTAGAATATGATGAAGAGACACCAAGTATGGGAGGGGGCTCTGCTAGCTTTGTAAGGAGAAGGACCATCAAGGAAGTCCTCACTAAACAGATGCTATTTAGGTTGGGTTTTGAGGCCGGGGAAGGAAAAAGGACATTCCAGGCAGAAGAGAATGTGCAAATGCTTGGTAGTGAAAAAGTAACTTTGTTCTGAAAATTGAGAAGATTGGCCTATTTTGGGGGTCCTTGGGTGGCTCAGTCAGTTATGTGTCTGACTTTTGGCTTTGGCTCAGGTCATGATCTCACAGTTTGTGAGTTCGAGCCCCGCGTTGGGCTCCACACTGATGGTGTGGAACCTCCTTGGGATTCTCTCTCTCAAATAAACTTAAAAAAAAAAAAAAAAGATTGGTCCATCTTGGGATGAACTGATGGTGAGGTAGTCTCTTATCTTTGACCAGCTGCAGGGCTGGACTGACCCCACATCCTGCCTGAGCCCTGCCAGGCAGACATTAAAGCTGAACTTGATGGCACTGGGCATTGCAGAGGCTCCCCATGAGTTAATGGAGGCCCAGGGAGTCTGAACAACTTGCTCAATGTCACAAAGCAGATCAGTGCCAAAGTGTAGGCCTGAATCAGGGTATGCTAATCCTCCTTCCAACTCCATGAGCTGCCTCCCCATAACCCTCTTGCCCCACAAACTCTAGCATCTTAGGCAAAGTTGGCTGGGGCTGGGCGTGAGTGTGAGAAGCAGAGTTATTTCGAGCCTCAGGAGGGCTGGGTGCTGCTTTGGAGTCCAGCCAGGGGGTGGGGGTGACTGTAGGCGGGTGTTGTGGTGTAACGTGGGGGTGCACTGTGCCCGCCTTCTTGTCAGGCAGTAATTACTCAGACTGCTGAGTAACTCAGGCAGGGAGACCCCCCACAAACAGATGGAAGTGTTCTCAGTCCAAGTTGAATGGCAGCCTTCAGTGTCCTTCCCTGCAGTATCTTGGGAGACATGTTAGTTCCCCTAGACATCACCTGGTTTCCTAATGGGTGCCAGGGCAGCATTCAGCACAGGGGCAGTAGGGCCGTGTTATAAGACGATGGGGCCTTCTGTCATCAACAGGCCCCACTTCTGCCGAGGGAAAGGCCCTAAGGGGTGGTGTGCTTGCTAGGGAGAAGCCACTACTCTGCTGCAGTCTACCCACCCCACCCCCCCCCC
>NC_043716.1:13585369-13603436 GCF_006229205.1 Suricata suricatta | reverse complement strand
CCCCAAACTCACAGCTTCAGCCAGGACTAAAGCTGCCCATAGGTTGGGCCTTCACGTCCTGTAGGGGTAAAGGCTGGACTCAGGGGAACCCTGGAATTGAGATCTTGTACCCTGGGGGTCCAAAGAACCAAGGAAAGTCTAGCCTGGACTCAAGGCAAGAGGGGTGTTCCTGAGACCCACGGTCCTGTCCAAAGCTGTAACTGTCCTAAGAGCATCGGTCAGTGGCCTGAGGGACAGGGCATTGACCCCTTCTGGTCCTTCCCTTGGCTGCTCACTCTCAGTCAGCTTGTATATCCCTCTTCTTTGGGCAGCTTCCCAGGCAGGGCCTGTCCCTGGCTGCTTGTTTTTCACTTCTCCTCGCACCTTAATTAGGAGTTTCCAAGCAAGGAGGGCCTCCAGGGGAGCCCGAGGCCACAGAGCTACCTTAAAGGGCCAGCATTGCTCACATCACCAGCTCTCTAACATCACCAGCCCTGAGAGCGGAAGATGGTGCTAGAGGGCTGGATGGGTGAATAGCTCTGGGGGACCTTTGCTCTCTGGGGCAGACCTTGCTGAAGGCTGGTCCTGCAGGTACTCTGCTCTTCCAAAGGTCAAGGCTGCCTCATTGGCCACTCTGCCTTCTTTTTGGGATCACAGAAGCCCATGCCCAATTCAGAGAAAGACTAGTCCTGGGAGGCAGCATAGGTAGAGTAAATGTTGGCCAGAATTCAAATGGTTTAGGCAATTCGAATCCTTGGATGGTCTCCCTGCCCCAGGAAAGCACCCTCAGGTTTGGGGTCTCCCCTTGGCAGCAGTTTTTCATATGGGAACCTTCCACACTCGGTTCTAAAGGTCAGAGCACTCTGGCACTCCTGAAATCAGCACCAGGACTCAACTTAGAGCTGGGCTGAGTGGAGCCGAGTTCTGTATTGTTTGGGCAGGGGGTACTCTGAGGTAGAGAATGTGGCCCTTACCATGGCCTCCACTGCTTACCAATAGGGGAGCCTGGGAGAGGAGCAGAAGGGACACTTGGGGGGTTCCCCATTCACAAGACTCGGCCTGTAGAATTCAGACAAGGAGTCGGCAAATAGGGGAGCACTGGCCTGGAAGTGCTAGGTCGGGCGGGCCGGGAGCTGAGCGGCGAAGCCTGGGCGGCCGGGAGAGGACAACCGTCTTGGTCCGGGACCGCTAGGGGTTAGGGAGTGCCCCATCCTTCCGGGCTGAGAGGGACTTGTGATAGCCCCGCCCCTATCATCTTCTTCCTTGGTCCCCGCCCAGCAAATTCCCGCCCCTCGCTAGCGATCGGCGGTCGATCGCAATGTCTGAGCTCTCCGCGTTCTTCTAGCGCAGTCTTTTTGGTCTCCACGTGGGCAAGCCAATGATGGCGGCGCTGGTGGAGTCGGTGGCAGCGGAGCCGGGCGGCCGAAGCGGCCGTGGCAGAGGTGGGTGCTGCGACTCTGCGGCCGCAAGACCTCGCATCGCAGGTTAGGGCCCTCAAGTTAGGGACAGAACCAGCCGCCTGTAACAGCGGCGGTCTTTCTCCGCCAGACCCGGAAGGCCCCCGCGGTCACTCGATCCGGTGGCTTTCGCTGGATCCCAGAGGGACTGGTCTTTCTTTTTGCAGCCTTCGGGCTCGATCGGGAGCAGCCCTTCTTAGGAGCCGGCCCTCAAGCCGGAAACGCTGCCCTCCTGCCTTGGTGGGCAGACAGGCTCTAGAGGACTCACGGATAAGGCGGACCCGACAGGGAGGAAAAGAACCTGGCGCTTTGCAGAGACCATTCTACAAGTGGGCCCTCATGCAGTGCTTTCAGGAAAGAGGCCGGTTTCATTCACCAGGCACTTACTGAGGGCCCACTGAATGCCAGGCCTCTGCTGGATGCAGGGACTCTAGACTACAGTCCTTCCTTCAAGAGTCTCTGTCTACCGGAGAATTCTGATGTAAACAGAAGATTACAGACACGTGATAAAGGAGGAGCCTACTGGTCCTGGGGACTAATTGAGCTACTAAGGCCAGCAGCTCCCACACCCCTAAGACCACAAGGGACTTGGGCCTGTCAGAGGAGCTTTTGTGAGGGGCCCCGGGTTCTGAGCTGGTTGTTCCAAGGCCTTTGAAACAACTGAACAAAAACGGTGGAGAGTGGTAACATTCACATCTGGTCTCAGGATTGCAGCCTGCCTTGCTAATTCTCCACTGCACCATCATCACTACCACCATCCATCCACAGGCAGAGGGTGAAGGGTCCTGCGTAGGAGCAACACTTCCATTTTAGTAAAGGGCCCTAGCAGAAGTTCCGGCACAAAGTACAGGTTCAATAAATATTCGTTCAATAAATTGCTTGCCTTCCTTGTCACATCCCCAATCTATCTAGTTCCTGAAGATAGAATGGGGGTGCAGCTAAATTGAATGGTGGAGAGTAGGATGCAAAATCAAGGGCTGCAGTTTTGCTACCAGCTGCAGTGTTTTCTTCTTTAATCAAAGGGTTGTAATTTGTATACCTGCATTTGCTCCCACAGGACTAATAGCCCCTAAGGGGCGAAATCACTTTTCTGTCCTTAGCTGTTTGCCCCCAGTCCTAACTAGAGTGTGTTCTTTCCATCTTTCCTGGGGTGGAACAATAGGACTAAGGAACTTGTTACATCAGTTAGATGTTTGGTGTTTGTTTCCCTTTTTTAAAAAAATCTAATCTAATTATTACTAATTTATTTATTTGTTGTTGTTGTTGTTTTTAAGAGAGCACACAAGAGGGGCAGAGAGAATCCTAAGGAGGCCCCATGCTCATCGCTGAACCAGATGCGGGGCTTGATCCCACAATCCTGGGATCATGACCTGAACCGAAATCAAGAGTCGGATGCTCAACTGATTAAGCCCCCTGGACGCCCCATTTACTTCTCTTTTAAATGAGGAGAGGGATGAGTATAGGCATTCATCAGTGTAGACCTAGTCAGTGACCTGAGTAAAGAGCACAGTCTTTTGGGGCACCTTGGGATTCTGCTGGCTTGTGAGCCCTCTCTCAAGATAAAGAAATAAACTTAAAAAAAGAAGGCAGTCTTTTAAAATAGTACTTATAACAGTTTGCTTATACATCTCTTATCTAGGACCTCAGAACTTCAAGGTGTTCTCAGGGACCGGGGGAAAAGAGACATTTTCCCAGGGTGTTGGGGCTGGCTAGGCTTTCCCTCAGAGTTGTTCTTTATCAAGGAGCAGTTGTGTGGATTTTTTTCCTTTTGTTCCTCAGTTCAGTCTCCTGGTATCACCTCTGTTCTCCAGAGGTGAGGCATGAACCATGCCCCATTCATTGGCTTAAGTCTCTGATCCCCAGTAATCTCTCAACCTGGAAACTAATTATGCAGCTCTCCTCCTTGCTTAATGGGTTGTCTTTCCAGCTTCAGAATGAATTCAGTGGGGAAGAAGGCTGGACCAACCCCCTTGGCATCTGGTATCTGGGCCTGAAACTTAGTGGTGGTAACAACTTAGCTGGGCCAGGTGGCAACTCAGGCCTTGCATCATCCTAGGTCGAGCCCCTCGGGGCCGCTTGGCCAATCAGATCCCCCCTGAGATCCTGAACAACCCCCAGCTGCAGGCAGCTATTCAAGTCCTGCCTTCCAACTATAACTTTGAGATTCCCAAGACCATCTGGAGGATTCAACAGGCCCAGGCCAAGAAGGGTGAGCCTGCAAGCTTTGAGACGGTAGGGGTGGTGAGGTTGCCTGGCAATAGCGCCATCCCAGCATTTCCCCAGCCCTCTGCTCTCATGTCTCTTCTCTTATCTTTCAGTGGCCTTGCAAATGCCTGAAGGCCTCCTCCTTTTTGCCTGCACCATTGTGGATATCTTGGAAAGGTGAGGCCTGGGGCACTGGAGAAGAGGCTAAGCCAAGATCTTCCCTGTGCCTGTTACAGCTCTGCGGGTTGACATTTTTCCCTTCTGGATCTCCACCTTACCCTGTCCCTCTCATAACCATGCACACACAAAGGGGAAGGGCCAAAACTAAACTCCCAGCTTGCTGAGATCCCAGCCTGTTCTGCTTGGTTTGTCCACATAACTCTCTTTGCCTAAAATATTTAGCGGGGAGGAATGAGTCGATTCCAGTATCTTCAAAGCTGAGCCCAGAGCAGGTGGTGGGGCCTGAAGAGGAACCTAAGAATCTCAGTGCCGACCCAGAATGAGCTCATCATCAGGTCTAGCCAGGGTGAAACTTTTTCTCCGGCACATTTGGGGGAGTAGGGCAAAGAGGGGCTTGGAGCGGGAGAAATGTCTGGGAGATGGTATTCAGTTCCTCTTCCCTCCGCCTAAGTTTCTTTTTTACAATGAGACATCCTTGGGGGTGGGGGGTGGGGAGTCCTCAGCCATCTGGAACCGCACTGCAACTGGGAGGGGGAATGGGGAAAGGAGAGGGCACTGCAACTGGGAGGGGGAATGGGGAAAGGAGAGGTCATCTCGTGATGGGAACCTCCCACTTCCCTGCTGCCGCCCTCCCCCACCCTGTTTCTCATCCTGCTGCCACAGACTCACTTCCCAGCTCCCACCCTCTTGCCCCTTGGGGATGCTCTCTGGGGCTCAGGCCAATTTGCATACATTTTAATCTATAAAAAATTAAGTGCTCTGGCTGACTCAGATGCCTGGGCTGCATTTTAAGGAGTTGAATAATCTGCTTCTGTGCACAGCCTGATTTGGGGAAGGGGGGAGGGGCTGGTGCTGACTGACAGCAGCTCAGCTTTCCCCACCACACCCCCAGGAGGTGAAGTGGGAGACTCCTGTCACCCTGCCAGGCCCCATGCCCCCGGGGTGGGTCTCAGGAGGCAGTGGTCCTCCAGTCCCATCCCCATGGTGGATTTGGGGAGTGCGGGTCTTCCCCCTGTTCTCCCCCCCTCGTGATTCAGGCCTGGCAGCAGATCTTATGGCAATGTGTTGGCCAGAGCCCACTCTTTCTGACGCATGAGGTGTGTGGGTGGTGCCATGTGCTGCGGGGGAGTTGTTCATGGGTCCCCCCATCCCCGGCACAGAGGGCCCTAACTAAGGGTGGGGAGGTAGCAGGGGGTCTGGGTGACAGGGACGCTGTGTGTCCCCATACAAGCGTGCCCACGCGCACCACAGTGTCAGGGCTTGGGAGTGGGTGCCTGTGGATATGTGTAAGCCTCACTGCTCAGGGTGGGAGGAGTCAGGGTGTCAGAGGTCTGTTTGACCTCATGTATGCCCAGCGGATGGTGGGGGTCCTTGTTGCAGCCTGAGCTGGGATAGAGGAAGCGGGTGCTGCAGACCATCCTTGTACAGCTCCAGTTCCAGGAGCTGCTGCCAGGACTGGGGGATGTGGCAGCTGGGCCCCTCCTACTCTCTGTTGGCAGAAGTGGCAGCTGCCAGCCCAAGTGATTATGGGGGTAGGGGAGAGAGGAGCTGGGCCCTGAGATAGCCCCACAGGGGTAGGTCTCTGTCCCAACCCTCATTTGTGTCACCAGCTCATTGTTCCCCCTGGCTCCACCCCCCTCTCAGGTTCACAGAGGCCGAAGTGATGGTGATGGGTGATGTGACATATGGGGCCTGCTGTGTGGATGACTTTACTGCGAGGGCCCTGGGAGCTGACTTCCTGGTGCACTATGGCCACAGCTGCCTGGGTACGGTGGTCGGCCAGGATCCCGGCAGGGAGGCAGAGGGGCAGGACTGCATGCTGACCCCCCATCACAGTGCCGCCTTGTCCTGCTTGCAGGCAGGAGGTCCCTCCCAGTTTCTGGGATGGCCTTGGCCTTCCTGCTCTGCAGGTGGATCTTTCCTTTGGATTTCGTTGCCTTGGAAACAATGTTGCTGTCCCAGATGTGGGTGTTTGAAAGGTTACTGGTAGAGCAGGCTGGGCCCCTGGCAGAGTGACAGAGAAAGAGCTTCTGAGGGACCTGTGACCACCACCCCACCCCACCCCCTGCCATCCCCTCCTTCTATCCCTAGGCTGAAGCCCCTGAACCTGGCTGGCTGTTCAGAGGCTTTGGCCCTGGCAGGCCCTCTGCCCCTCTGGCTTTCCCAAATAGCTTCCTGATCTCTTACCCTCCTCCCAGTTCCCATGGACACCTCAGTCCAAGACTTCCGGGTGCTGTACGTCTTTGTGGACATCCGGATAGATACTACCCACTTCCTGGAGTCTATCCGCCTCACCTTCCCCCCAGCCAGCTCCCTTGCCTTGGTCAGCACCATTCAGTTTGTGTCCACCTTGCAGGTAAGTGAACAGAAAGCAGCCAACCTCTAGACTCTTCCTGGGGTCCCCTGTGAAGTGCTCCAGGCTGGTCACCTGGCCCTGACTCTCCCCCCTCACCCACCTGCTCCCCTTCCGTCATTATCCCTACAGGCAGCTGCCCAGGAGCTGAAAGCGGAGTATCGTGTGAGTGTCCCACAGTGCAAGCCCCTGTCCCCTGGGGAGATTCTGGGCTGTACGTCCCCCTACCTGCCCAAAGACGTGGAGGCTGTTGTGTAAGTGAAAACTGGGGAGCCAGTTGTAGAGACATGAGAAGTGTGCCCTAGAAGGGAGCTTGAGGTTCGTCGTATAGGAAAGGAAACGGAGTCTAAAGCTCTTCAACTGTTTGCTCAAGGTCACCCTGCAAAATGGGGACCAAATAGGGATTCAGATTTCCTGTCTCCCTCTCAGGTGCTCTGTCCACCATCTAGGAGGCTCGGCCCAGAGTGGGGCAGGAATCGGGGGACCTCACGGGGGTGGGGGGGAGGATGAAGGTGGACTAGAAATGGTGGGAATATAATTGGAGAAGATGGATGGGCACGCCCAGGCTGCAGCCCCATTAATTTAGCATCCGGACAGCTAACAAGCAGGAGCAGCATGTCTCCTGCCGCCTAATTATTTTAGGTAATGGAAATGCTTAATGTTGTGTGAATGCAGCCAGCTTCAGAGCCGACAGCTCCCCCGGCTGGGACTGGGGAGGGGAGCCCCATTCCTGGCTAATGGCAGGGAAAGAGGGAGGGGCACTCCCCTGACTCAGCCCCACCTCTGGGGCTGCAGATCCTGGTCCCACAGGCTTTGCTGCTCCCACACAGGACACCCCTGCCCCTAGACAGACCCACATCAGGGCCTTCCCCAGCCCAGACCTGGCAGCCCTGCTCCCCAAGGGGCATTCCCCTGTGCCTGTGCCCAAAAAATTCTGAGCTCATAGACCCCTACCCTGGGGGCTTCAAGGTATGTTGTTGAAGGGAGGGACACTGAGTGCTGGCCATTCATCACAATTCAGTGTGATCTCCAAGAAGGAAGGAGCTGCCATTGTGGATTGTCCTCCGTCTCTGGCTTCTCTGTGGCTTGGGAAGCTACTTTTAAGGACAGTATCTCCCTAGGCATGCTTGAATATGTCCTGGTGGTTAAGCCTAGAGTCAAGTCCCAGATAGACTGCTTAATAGCTGTGTGACTTTAGGCAAGTTTCTTAACATCCCTGATCATCAGTTGAATCTCTTGTAAAATGGAGAGAGACACTCTAGGTAGCTTGGAGGATTGTTTGATAGGACTGAGTAAAGTCCTACATGTCATGTGCTTAGCCCAAGCCTGGTGCACGGAAGGCACAAAGCCACTATGGTAGTTGGTACAACTCAGTAACAGGACCTGAGCACCAGTTTGGGCAGAGAGAGCCAATGTCTGCCCTGAAACCTCATTTACAGCATGGATGGTAACCTGAGCACTGCTTGTTGAGGTAGGTGAGGGAGAACCTGTCCCGCTACCTCCAAGTTAGGATCTCTGGCCCCTTGAGTGGCCTTCCCATGGTCTTGGCTGCCTCTCTACTCTTCCCCCAGAAGGTTCTGCATGACATAAAGTAGAGGGGCCTTATGCTCCTCCGATTCAAACTCCTTATTTTGCATGTGAGGAAACCAAGGCTTCAGGAGGTGAAATGATGACTTATGCCAGTTCTCACTCACACACACACACACACACACAGCAGCACAGTCTGACCTCACAGCCAGTGCCTGCCTTTTCTGCTGCCCCACCCGACCCCCTACTTACCATCCCCTTTCTACCCATCGCAGATATCTTGGAGATGGCCGCTTCCACCTTGAGTCTGTCATGATTGCTAATCCTGGTGTCCCTGCTTACCGGTATGGGCTGAGCCCGGCTGACCAGCTCAGGAGGGGGTGGGACTCCCTGCCACTGAGGTCCTCGATGGGCCCAAATTTCCTCATTCCCTGGCACTTCTCAGCCAGCAGCCCTGAGGCGCTAAGTACTTGGGTCCTGAATCTGGGGGTCAGATCTAGGTTGCTGGTGCACAGTACCAACCCATCCCCTGGCATTTACACTGAGATCGTAAACCCCTTTCCTGCTTTTGCCCGCTCCAGCAGTGGGGCTGATCTTTCCAATGACCGTCTCTGCTCTTGCCTCTGTTCCTCATTACCTGCATGGAGCCTGAAGGGCTCAGTGGACCAAGGGGCTGGGTTGGGAAGCTGTGTGTACAAGATATACTGTGAATGGCTGTCACCGTGACCCTGATCGGTTCTTTTCCAGATACGACCCATACAGCAAAGTCCTATCCAGAGAGCACTATGACCACCAGCATATGCAGGCCAACCGCCAAGAAGCCATAGCCACAGCCCGCTCAGCTAAATCTTGGGGACTTATCCTGGGCACTCTGGGCCGCCAGGGCAGCCCCAAGATTCTGGAGGTCAGAGGGCTTGGGATGACCTCTGGAGGAGGGGACTGACTGGAAACCCAGCTGGGAAAATCAGTAGGCTAAGAAATTTGGACTTGGCTGCTTGATTATGGTGACCTGAGCTTGGCCTCTCTCTTCCAACAGCACCTGGAATCTCGGCTCCAAGCCTTAGGACTTCCGTTCATGAGGCTGCTGCTCTCTGAGATCTTCCCCAGCAAGCTTAGCCTGTTTCCTGAGGTGGATGTGTAAGTCTCCCCCCGCTTACCTCCCTAGCTGTGACTGGCTAAGAAAGTTTAGATCTGAGTCCTGCCCAGCACGCCTTGAAGGCTGGAGTCAGTGGGGATTGCTTCCGTGACATTTTAACGTTTACAGAGCACTCATTCATCAGGGGCTACCCTTGGCTATGGGTCACCCCACTCTGGCTTGGGGGCTTACAGGTAACTGCAACATGCTAATGTGTGAGATGAGTTTCGGGGGTGGTTGGCACCTGTAGTGTACTGGAACTAAATTGGATTCTGGGGATATGATCACAGATGAGCTGCCCAGGCCCTGCCCTCAGAAAGCTCATAGTCATGGGAGGAAACGGGAGAAAACAAGCAATGCTCTAGTGTTATTCTAAATGGCATTAGGTGACAGTCTTTACTTTAGAATTAATAGTAAACATTCATTCGGTGTGTTGACACGGTCATGGTTTTCATCATGTTGCCCAGGAAAAGAGAAGCACCCCGCTCCTTGGGTCTGACCTGACTCCCCTTTCCAGGTGGGTGCAGGTGGCATGTCCACGCCTTTCCATTGACTGGGGCACAGCCTTCCCCAAGCCGCTGCTGACACCCTATGAGGTAACACCAAGTTGTGAAAATCCCTGAGATAGAGCGGGCTTTGCACCTGGTTCTGTCAAGAGAGGGATCCGGAGTGGGGTGGGTGGGCAGTACTTACAGCTAAGTTAGTCACTTCCTAGCTGTGTGACTCTGCGCAAGTCCCTTAACCCCTCTGAGCCTCACATTTCCTTTCTGTGGTATGGGGATATTAGGACCTTAACAGGCCCTCGTGAAGACTGAATAAAGAAATCCCGCCCAGAAAAAGTCGGAAATATTACTGTCCTGTTGTCCTATCCTAGGCAGTGGTGGCCTTGAGGGACATTTCCTGGCAGCAGCCCTACCCTATGGACTTCTACGCAGGCAGCTCCTTGGGGCCCTGGACAGTGAACCACGGACGGAACCGGCCCCCCCAGGCCCTGGGCCGGCCAGCGCTGGAGAAGGTAGGCAGGGACTGCCACCAGGGAAGAGAGACCAAAGGCACCGCCTTGGCACTGACTGCCTTCCTAGAGATGCTAGCCGAGGCCGCCGCCGTGCGGCCTCCATGGGAAATGCACGGGAGCAGGGTGGAGGTCGTCGCCAAATTGAGACCCTGACCAAAGTCTGGGACCTCCGATGCAAATGCAGGAGGAGCCCATGCGCCCCACTCCAGCCGAGGCTTGTGACGATTGCAGCTGCAGAAAAGAAAAGGGAGCGCCGCTGATCCCATGAGACCCTGCTCGGCCTCAGGTATCCACCCCTCCTCGGGCCACGCCTTGCCCCTCCCGCTTGTTCTGGGAACGCCCGCTTGCTCGATGGCCCGCCTTCAGGGTGTTGCCGACATTTGGTCCCGCCCCTGTGTACTCGACTTCCGCTCGGGGAAAGTCTGCTTCCGGTCTTTGGCGTTGCCCGGCAAGATGGCGGCACGGGGGCGTCTGCGGGTATTGGCACTAGCGGGCTTCCGGCAGAGCGAGCTGGGCTTCCGCGAAAAGACTGGAGCCCTGAGGAAGGCACTGCGGGGCCGCGCCGAGCTCGTGTGCCTCAGCGGCCCGCACCTGGTCGCGGGTGCTGCGGCCCCCGAGGGCGCCAGGCCAGACTCCGGTGAGACAGCCCTGCCCGGGAAATGCACTGAGTCTTTTATCTGGTCTGTCTCCACGACACCCTTCGGCATCCCACATGCTGTATCCGCGCCTCGTTCCTTCCCTCTGCCCGTACCCTTCATTTCTTCCTTCTCAGCCTCGCAGGCTTCCCCTTGATCTGCCTTCCCCCTTTTTCCATGCCACCCTGTTCTCATTTCCCCTAGAGTTTCTTCCCTCCCCCGCCCCCGGCAGCCCGTCTTTCCCTACTCTCACTCCCAAATCCTCCGTGCCTCCCTTTTTCATTTCTTCTCCGCTAGATACCTGCCTGCCCTAATTCCATCCTTTCCCCTGTATCGCTGTAGAGCTCTGTCTTCCGGAGGAACAGCCTCGAGGCTGGTGGTTTTCAGAACAGGAGGCAGACATTTTCAACGCCCTGAGCCATCCCACAGTGTGCAGAGGTCTGGAGGAAGCCCTGGGAACCGTGGCACAGGCACTGAAGAAGCTGGGGCCTTTCGATGGGCTCCTTGGTTTCAGCCAGGGGGCCGCGCTAGCAGCCCTTGTGTGCGCCCTTGGCCAAGCGGGAGATCCCCGATTTCCCTTGCCAAAGTTTATCATCCTGGTGTCTGGTTTTTGTCCCCGAGGCCTTGGACTCAAAGAACCCGTCCTCGAGGGCCCCTTGTCGCTACCTTCCCTCCATGTTTTCGGGGACGCTGACTGTGTCATCCCCTCTCAGGAAAGTATGCAGCTGGCTAGCCGTTTCTCTGGAGCCGTCACCCTCACCCACTCTGGTGGCCACTTCATTCCAGCAGCTGCAGCCCAGCGCCAGGTCTACCTCAAGTTCTTGGACCAGTTTGCAGACTGAAAGATGAACAGGAGCTCTGCCCCTCTGTCCCCTTCCCCCACATGACCTTGGGGCAGCCTCTGTACTCCAGTCTCCCTGCCTTTCTCCTGCGCTCGCAGCTCCCCTGCGGTAGCGTTCCTCAGTATCTCAGTTAAAAGACATACCAGTTATTTAGACTCAAATTATTATAAGTTCAGCTCTACACTGAAGACAAAAAGGGAGCAGGATACTCAGACATGGCATCTGATACTCAAACATGAAAAAAGACAGTAGAGCCCTGGATGCGTGGAGGGAAAAGCAGGGGCTGGCACTGTGACTGCCACATAATAAAGTGGTGATTTGGATTTTGAGCATCTTTTTCCTCGTACAGAAAAAAACCATCTTGTGACCGAAGTCTGGATTTCTGACCTTCCATAAACTTCCAGGGCAGCACCAAACAGGGAAGTGTTTCCAGTTGTGAGTCTCCAGGACCAGCTCGTGGTAGAAGTCTTAAGTGCCAAGCTGAAGGAAAGGAGGCCTTGGTGGCTGAAGTGGGAGAGTTTACACCTGAGGAGTTTGGGAAGAGGTCCCTTGGCATGGTCCTGCCTGGGCTATCCTGAGTTAGGGTCCTCTGTCCTCACCGCTGAGGGCTGTGTGCTAGTCCTATCAGACTTTGGCATCTTGGGCTCTCTGCTTTCTTCTCCAGAACTGCCGTAGACCCTCTGAACTACCAGCTTGAGGGGTGGGATGGTGCTCGACCTTGGGTAGAGGCCCCAGACTGCACAGAAGAAACCCGTTTCCAGACCTCACCTCATCTGCAGAGTTCCTGGGGTTGATGCTCTCTCGCAAGGATCCAGCCAAGGCCTGAGGAGCCCCTCCAGTTCTAGAGTACAGTTAGTTGTTCCTAGGCCGCTGCCAGGACCACTTTCACTATTTGCCCCATGTCCAGTGCCACAACCTGTGGCTTACCCTGCACTCTGATTCCAACCCTGCCTCTGCAGGTTCACCAGCTTGTTCATTTTCTGGAAGATCACAGGAGGCCCTGGTCCAACCCTCACACATGGTTGTCCCCAGGGAGTTTTAGTAATTGAGCAGGAATTAGGATTAGGGGATACAGCATATCTAAGATGGAAAAACTGGAGTTTTACTGGATTTAGGACCTTTACAGCAGAAAGTGGGGATGGGAGGATAGTTCTTTCATGCTGCAGTCTGTCTTTGCCTTGCTCTTGGTGTTTAAAGGGGTCCCTTCTTTGGCAAAAGGAGGAGACTCAGAAATGGACTGAATTATTCCTACAGACCTGTTGGATTTGGCCCATGGGATTTTAGAAAATACTCAATTTTTGATATTTAAGGTTTTTGGCATTTCACACAGTCAAATCAGATTCCTGGCTTCTCTGGAAATAAGCGGTTTGGAATGGAATATAGTGGATCTGCAGTTCAGAGCTCACATACCCCATGGCAGTCATGGGCTGCCCACTTTAGCACCGTCCCAAGATGTGAAAATGACAGTTGCTACCACAGTGGTTGCAACTTTGAATTATTTTGAGGACTAAAGGAAAGAGGGCAAGATAATAGTGGGGAATGAATTTTTAGCCAGGGTTTAAAATTAGAAGGGTGATGGTAGAGGAGAACAGTGTGAGGTAGAGAAGTCCTCATGTTCTGTTTGAGAATTCTGCCTCCTGCACCTCCTGCTCCAAGGACAGAAAATGTCCAAGATAGAAGGAGAACATGTGGTCCCCTGGTTCCAAACAAGTGAGCTATGTCCTGTCCTGTCATGTCCTTCAGGAACAACGGAGTCTGTTAGGGTGATTGCCCCCAACCATACACACATGCTGTGGGCCACTTGCATCAGAATCATGTCAAAACTTAGATTCCTGGGGCCAACTCCTGACCTTCTGAGTCAAACACAGAGACCCAGGAATCTGCATTTTGGCAAACTCCCTGGATGTTCCCATGCAACACAACTTTTGAAAACCACTGCCTTAGAATAAAAGTCTGGTAAATATGTGCTTAAGTAACTTACCCACACTTCGATTCAGATCCAGAACTAACATTCTTGACCTTTGCTAGTCATTGTTTTCTCTCCTGCACCACAGAAGATGAGCAGAGGCCACTCCCCCCTCACTACTGTTGGGCTCTGTGTGGTCTGTGTCTTCACCTTCCTAATCCATAAGATAGGTTGGGGGTGGGGTGCACTTAATGAGTTCTAAGATACTAAACAATTATACAGTCAGTTCTCGGGTTTCTCCTCCCCAGACCATCTTTGCCAGATAGGTTCAAGTTGCAGACCACTTGGTCTTTTAAGAATATCCCTACCATTTCTCTTTTCTACCTTTCACCCCACCTTAGATACCTTAAGTTCTTGAAAGAGTCCCTGAGCAAAGAACCCCCCAACAGCCCCAGTCCCACATCTGCTCAGAAAGGTGTGCTCTCCTCCCCTGTTCGTTCTGCCTAAGTGCCCAGAATTGGGGTCTCCCAAATGCCACCACACCCTCACAAAGACATAGCAACCTAACAGAATAATGTTGAACTTGCACTCTGCAGTTTCCAAACATTGTTACTTACATGATCCTATTTGATCCTCACACGTCTGTCAAGAAGGATCATTATTCCATTTTACACAAGGCTCAGAAGCAACATGGTCCCTTACATAATAATCAGTTGGTGAAGCCAGATTGGACCTCCTATTTCCCAGTGCACTACTCACATCTGCATACACTACAATCTGTCAACAGATGTCCACTGGATTCCAGCATCAAGTACATTTAATCTAAGACCTCAGAGTCCTAGAGTGGGAGGAAGGAAGAATGTGGGCATTGATTAGCTATGAAACCAGTACCAACTGCCTTAAAAGCAGTGTAGCGAAGAGGTAGGTATAAAGAAGTAACATTAAGTTGAATTAATGAACGTCAGAACTGGCTTGCATTAACCATTCCCAGCACTCTCCCTAGGGAAGTCCCTGCAGTTGGGTGATGGTGGTGGCAGGTGACATCAGCATGTTTTTGAAGAGGTGGTTCCTCACACTTCACTGGACCAATAGGACTTCAGCCCTTCTGATAGTCACTCCCCCATTTTAGGGCTAATTTGAGTCACTATCTCAAACTGGAATCCAGTACAGATCGAGGTGAGGCTGCTGAGGCATTCAGACAATGTTTTACTGATCGGGTTACCTTTACAAGCACGCTGGTTTCTTCGTGAGGCTTGGGAATCAATCTTACATGGAATAGAGGAAGAACGGGTGAGAAGAGTGAGGGAAGGCTGTGACTGCATCAGGAAATGGGTTCAAGGATTAGTGTTGTTTTCTGCCTACCCAGCGAGGGGTTCCTGGAAGTATGAGGTTGTGGCATATTTAGAAAAGCTTTCCTTCGTCTGCTCCGTTCAGTCCCCAGGAGGCCTTCAGGTCCCAGAAGTCTCTCTCCTACTGAAGAGATAAAAAGAACACAAATCCCAGAGCCACCCCTTCTCTCACCACCCACTGGCTATAACCTCCTCGGCCAGGAGAACAGGATGGTCACCGAGGCGACGGTCAGACACTCCCCAGACCGTGCCTTCTCTGCCTCGGTAGCTACGCAGCAGTCAGACCCTAGAGCAGCGGGTTGTGCAGCACCGCACCTCCCTCCGCCCCGGCAGATACATCCGATCTTGACTTGCCGCCCCCGCTTCCTCCTGCTCCTCCTAGTCTCCCCCCTCCGGGGCTGGCAGAGCGCTGCGCGGTGCGGCGCGTGGGCGTGCTGCGGGGCGACCATGGCTGTAGACTGTTACCTCCGGTTCCCACAGTAACAATCGAAAGCCACGGTTGCCCTGGAGACGCGGGGGCGGGGCGCGCGCTGCTGACGGCACCGCGGCAGCTCCAGTCAGGCAGTCGTCAGGACAGAGAGTTTTGGGGAGGGGGGCGGTAGCGGGGGTAGCATGCGCCTCGGGGACCGGGCTCGGGGGCTGTTCGATGTGCGTGTAAGCCGGCCGCCCCTCGCAGCCTCTGGTGACCAGGGACCTATCGGCCGGATAGTAGCTCCTGCTTTGGATCAGCACCGCGGACAGCGGCGGCGCGGGCAGCGCGCGAGGGGCTGAGGGACCCTGGGAGACAGGGGCGGGGGGCGCGGCAGGTGGCCGGGTCCGCGGTCTTGGGGCGGGGCCAGGCGTCGGTGGCCGTGACTGGAGACTGTTACTGAGGGCGGCCCGGGCAGTAAGCAGTCTAGAGCCAAGGTGCCGGCGCGCTGCCCGGGCGGGGGTGCCTCCGTCGCCCGCAGCTGGGGGCGCTGCTACTCTTCCTCCCCCGCGTCTCCCGCCTTTCTCGTCCCCAGCGCTCGCGGACAGGCACGCGGCCCTTGACGTCAAAGCCCTGTGACGTCAAATATGTCCCTGCGGAGAGGCACTTCCGGCGGCAGGGGGGGGGTGTCAGTGGGGGTGGGGCGGGGCAGTCCGGCTGAGGCCCCGCCCCCGCCTGGTCCTGAGAGGACAGCTCCTCGCGCAGAGGCGGGAAGTCGGGGGCGCTAAGGGACTAGTCCGACGGGATGGGACTGGGAGGGGGCGCCCGGCTGGATGCTGGGTAGGGGGTCCCGAGAGAGTCGCGGCTGGGTCGGTGGGCAGGTGGGTGCCTGTCTTTTGCCGGCGGCACGGCTCAGCCTGCCGGGGACAGCTAGGCTGAGTCACCGCGCTGCGGGGAGAGGGAGGAGGGGGCGCCTCTCCTAGGGCGTCAGCACCTTCGCCCCACTTTCTTGGGAGGATGGCGCAGGAGCCCCAGGAAATGTCGCAGGGACTCTGGGGTCCGTCCTCTGTTCGATGTTCCTCCGAAGTGGCTGCGTCTTCATCCGGGCGCGGGCAGGTTGCTGCACGGGGTTCTGGGTACGCCTCCGGCCGGCTTCACCAGCTGCGAGGGGATCCTCGTCCCCCACCCTGCTCCCAACCCCACCCCGTAGGGACCCTCCAACCTGCCGCCTGCCGGTCTCCACATTGCCCTCCCGTCTGTGTCCGTGCATCGGTCCATCGATAGCCCGTCGGTCCGTCAGTCCCGCTTACCTGTCGGGCCGCGTCGCGCCCGCTCCCGCTCGCCTCCCGCAGCCGGGCTGGCGCCGCTGCTTTTATAGGCGCGCGTAGTACTCGTGCGGCGGCTCATTCATGCGGCCGCGGCTCCTACACACTGACGCGCTGCCGACGTCAGCAGGGAATTTAGGAAACGGGAAGAGGGGCTATTTATAGTGGCGAGGCGGGGGGTTGGGGGGGCAAGGCGGCAGGGAGCTGGGAGGGGGAGGAGGGCACACGGAAGTAGGATCAGGGAGGGGGCGCCCGGGCCCCTGTGCCAGCCTACAAAGGGTTAACTTTCCGGAACTGCGGGCCGGCTGGAGGATAGTGCCTAGAGGGTGCATGGTCTGTTACACCTTTATTCATTCAGGGATACCTGGAGGTGCAATCCCACCTCCCTCTCGGCCTTCAGAGGTGCTCGCCCGGTAGCCCCCACTCCCACTCCTCGGTTCCTGAACCCGACGGCTTTGTGGCGTCACAAGATGACCCTCGGCGGCGTTATACCCCGTATGGCCACTGCAGTGTCGTCACCTTAGGGCTGGAAGTACAGGAGAGGAAGCTGCACCAGACGAGGGGCTAAACCAGCATTTAGAACTCCGGTCGTAGGGAGACCAGGGAAGAAGAGTGGAGGAGCCCAGGGTTCTCGGAAGCTTTGTAGAAAGAGTCTGGGCCTAGAAGGGAAATCCCAATTGGCGCCAGTGGGGTGTCTAGGTACCAGTCGGGAGCAGGAAACCCCAGAAAAGTTGAAGAAGGTGGCTTAGACCCCCAGAAATGAGCAAAGGGTTCCTCCATGCGGGATCTGTGGGAAAGGTGGCAGAAGGGGGTGAGTGAAAGAGGACGCCTCAGCAAATAGAGGGGAGGAGGGCAGGTTGGAGGTGTCCGTTTGAGAGCCTGGCACCGAGCAGACCCCACTTAGGACCCATTTGTGGGCATCGGCAGAGCTCATACAAGGATTTTAATGAGTGAGGGAGACCAAAGGCTCAGCAGCCTGGAGGGCAGAGAGGGGTCTCCAGAGAGCAGAGGGGCAAGACCACTCACTTCCTGGAAGAGTTACAGTTCTGGAGGTATGCGTTGATAGGAAGGGTCTATGCCATGTGGGGAAGAATTTTCCTGAAAAAGAGCAGGGAAATGAATGATCCTGGCTCCATTAATTGAGGAAAGTTCTAAATGGAGGAGGGTGAATGTATTCAGAGAGAGGAGATGGACTGGGGCCAGAGGAGCAGCGCCAGGCTAGTAGGGTAGGTAGAAACTAGGGAGGGAGGGAAAGACCAAAGATTGTGGCAAAGGCCACAGGAAGAGAGCAAGGATAGTGGCAGGTCTGTAAGACCCTCTCATACAGATGTAAGAACAGCTTGAAGGTAGGGACGGAGTCAGTGAGTTAACTCAGGAAGTGGGGATCCTGGGGGAGTGTTGAAGAAAATCAAAGACAATGGGCACAATGGACACTGCACAAAAGAGGCACTGGGCTGAGGGACTCCTTTTGGGCTAGGATCTGGTCCCATCAAGATTACAGAAGTCCTGCACAACCCTTGGAATCTAGCCTCTTGGAGTCCCCGCGCCCCCCCCCCCGCCCTCTACCGATTTTGCCTCCAGCCTTTGTCCCTATGGTTCTCTTCTCCAGGACTGCCTTTCTACCTGGGGTGGGGGAATGGGGGAGAACTCCTATTCATCCATCAAAGCCCAACTCTAGAGAGTACTTCTCTGAGAGCCTTCCTGCCTTTCTCCAGGACTCCACACACCTTTCTCACCGCCCCCCCCCCCC
>NC_043716.1:13582668-13585269 GCF_006229205.1 Suricata suricatta | reverse complement strand
CCCCCCCCCCCGCCACCGCAGCGCAGAAAACATCAATCTCTTGGCCAATATGTTGGGGTCCATCTCCCCTAGAGCCGGCAGTTCCGCAACCTACCGTTTTCATTCTTGGAAACTCATTGCAACCCTAGTGAGGAGATCGTGGGGAGGTGGAGGAGAGGACTGGAATAAAATGGATCCAGTAGACGGAGTAGAAACAGGGTAGGGCAGAGTCAGGGCGCAGTGGGAGTCTTTAGGACTGGCGGGGACCATGGTCCCGAGACCATAAAGATGTCAGCGGAGGAAAGAGAGCCTCTGGGGGGCGCCCGAGACCTTAGTGTCTGTTAGGGACCGCGAGTGGCCGCGCCGGCGGCCCCTCAGTGAGTGACTCAGCTACTACCTCTGGTGGTGGAGTGGGGGTGGAGGACCGCGCGAGGGGCGGCGAGCGCCGCACACCACCCGCCCAGGGGCCCTAGGCGGTTGCTAAGCTCCCCAAGGCCTTAGAGAGACGCGATCTGGACGAACCTCATCGGTTACTATGGTAACTGTGCGCCCCAGCCTCTCGCGCTCGATGGCTGGAGGAGGCGCAGCCAATCAGAAGCTGTAGACGTTCTCCGGGACCCACTACCACCCCCGACGTGTGGGCAGGGGTCAGAAGGTGCGGGAAGGAGGCGTAGCGGGGGCCGTGAAGACCGGGCTCTCACTACAGGCCCGGCGCGGTGGCGGGGCCACGCGGGGCCACTTCCGGAGTAGCCGTGCGAGAGCCCACGCACCAGTGCGGGGTCTCCTCCGTCCCAGAAGGGGCATCACCTCAAGGACCGGGCCTTCACGGTGGGGTCCAGAGCCTTGCCGGGGGATCCCCAGCTGCAGGCCCTGCTGTCACGTTTGGGGTTAGCGTGTTGGAGACGAGTCATGCAAGCAGGTCTCTCAAAATGGCTCACAGGAGGAATCTGGGGACTGGGGTCTATTCTGCGGGACCACCAAGAGGCGCTGTCCAGCCATTCCCAGTCGGATATCCTGGGGTGTCTCCAGAAGCCTACAAGTTCAGGGTGGGCTGTTTGGCTCTGCCCAGGCTCGTGTATCCTAGAGAGCCAGGACTTGAACTTTAGAAGGGGGCAGGTGTTTGTGTCACTACCTGGAGAGGGTCTGGGTGTAAATGGGATTGTTCTGTGCCCTAACTCATGTGGCTGAGTGAAGGTGGGTGTGTTGGGGGTGGGGTGGGTATAAATGGACAGTCTCATCCAGGAATGTGTCCGGAAAATCTCCGAAGATCTTGTCTACCTTCTCTTAGGACTTCTATAACCTCCCTCCCCCCATCTACTGTCACTACAGTCCCCTCCTTGTGGGCAGCGCTTCTCCAAGCTGAGGCAATGTGAGAATCTAGAAATATGTACATGGGAGCGTTTAACTCAAAACCCTAGAGTTTGTGGGGCTCGAAGTTCTGGAGCCTGCGTCCTCACGTGGGCCCATCTGGAGGGTAAACCTGCGAATAGACCTCACTCCCCGCTACAGCTCCGCATCTGTGAGCCTCCAACCCAGGTGCGCGGGAGCGAGGCGGCGGCTGTGTTGCGCAGAGCCCCGCACGGCCGCGAGGTGGCGCCATAGCTGCAGCAGCGCGGACTGGCCCGGGCCGCTCCAGATAAGAGTGTGCGGAAAGCGCGGCGGGGCTGAGACGCGACCAGGACGCGGGGAGGACGGACCAGCAGGACAGACCGACCGGGGGCCCGGCGGGCGGAGGGCAGCGCAGCGCAGCCACGTCCCCCCTGGATCCGCCGGCAGCCGGGCCCGGGGCTTCCGACATGCCCCCCAGGTGGGTCCGCAGACTCGGGACCGGGAAGGACTGGGGACCCGGACAGCCCGGTCCTCGCGCGCTGGCCGCCTCGGGCGCATCCTCCGGCGCGGGCGCCCCAACGCGGCTGGCGTTCAGGACTCCCGGGTGTCGCCCCTAGAGGACTCAGGACCGCCGGGCTGCTGCCTTGCGGCGGGTTCACCGCGGGGTCAGCGGCCTGGGGCCGACTCTGCCCGCACATGGGCTGGAGAGGCGAAGGGAAGGGAAGGGGAGCTGGCGGGCGGGGCTGGCAGGGGCGCTGCCCTGGCACAGCTCGGCGCCTGGCAGCGGGGCGGGTGGGGCGCCGGCTAGGAGCTGCCACTGCCACGGGGAGGGAAGCCGGGTCGGGCAGCGGCCGCAGGTAACGGGCCGCGAGGCCCTGCGGGCCAGGCGGGGAACAGGGTGGGCGGGCGAACGAGCGGGCAGGGGAGCTCGGGGCTCGGCTCAGGCCCCAGGGCCGCCTGGCTGCCGAAATTGGGGGCCGAGACGAAAAGCTGAGAGTCAAGAGACTGGGGCTGGCGTGCTTCTCCCGGCCTGTCTGAAGTTGGGAAACTTTTCCCCAAGTTTGGGGCGGCGGAGTTCCCGCGGAGAAGGGGCCGAAGGGAGCTGGGGAGGGAGGCGCCGGGCCCGCAAATGCAGAGCTGAGGCCGAAGCCGGGGCCGGGACGCGGGTGGGGCGCAGGCCGGGGTCAGGGCCGCAGCCGGCTGTGCGCCGTGCCCGCCCGGGGCGCTGCCCCCTCCCTCCCCTGGGAGCTGCGTGGCTCCCCCCTCCCCCCCACCTGCTTCCTGCCTCAGCCT
>NC_043716.1:13577605-13582568 GCF_006229205.1 Suricata suricatta | reverse complement strand
CCGCTTCGCCCGGGGTGCCCCCACTGGGCCTGGCGCCGCCGCGCTACCAGAGCAGCCTGGACGGGCCAGGCGCGGGCGGCGACGGCGACGACTACAAGAGCAGCAGCGAGGAGACGGGCAGCAGCGAGGACCCCAGCCCGCCCGGCGGCCACCTCGAGGGCTATCCGTGCCCGCACCTGGCTTACGGCGAGCCTGAGAGCTTCGGTGACAACCTGTACGTGTGCATTCCGTGCGGCAAGGGCTTCCCCAGCTCGGAGCAGCTGAACGCACACGTGGAAGCTCACGTGGAGGAGGAGGAGGCGCTGTACGGCAGGGCCGAGGCGGCTGATGGAACGGCGGGGGCCACCGGCTTGGGGCCCCCTTTTGGAGGCAGTGGGGACAAGGTCGCTGGGGCACCGGGCGGCCTGGGCGAGCTGCTGCGGCCGTACCGCTGCGCGTCGTGCGACAAGAGCTACAAGGACCCGGCCACGCTGCGACAGCACGAGAAGACGCACTGGCTGACCCGGCCCTATCCTTGCACCATCTGCGGGAAGAAGTTCACGCAGCGCGGAACCATGACTCGCCACATGCGCAGCCACCTGGGCCTCAAACCCTTCGCGTGCGACGCGTGCGGCATGCGCTTCACGCGCCAGTACCGCCTGACCGAACACATGCGCATCCACTCGGGCGAGAAGCCCTACGAGTGCCAGGTGTGCGGCGGCAAGTTCGCGCAGCAACGCAACCTCATCAGCCACATGAAGATGCACGCCGTGGGTGGCGCGGCAGGCGCAGCCGGGGCGTTGGCGGGTCTGGGGGGGCTGCCCGGCGTCCCCGGACCTGACGGCAAGGGCAAGCTCGACTTCCCCGAGGGCGTCTTTGCTGTGGCCCGCCTCACGGCTGAACAGCTGAGCCTGAAGCAGCAGGACAAGGCAGCCGCGGCCGAGCTGCTGGCGCAGACCACGCACTTCCTGCACGACCCCAAGGTGGCGCTGGAGAGCCTCTACCCGCTGGCTAAGTTCACCGCGGAGCTGGGCCTCAGCCCGGACAAGGCGGCCGAGGTGCTGAGCCAGGGAGCGCACCTGGCCGCCGGGCCCGACGGCCGGACCATCGACCGTTTTTCCCCGACCTAGAGCGCCTCTTGCCGGCCTGACATGTCGCCGCCGCGTGGCCCCGGCCCGTGTCCCCAGGGAGCGGCGGCGGCGGCAGCCGCGAGCAGGCACACCGCGCCCGGACAACTGTAGTAGCAGCGGCAGCGTCGCCGCGGTGGCGGCGGCCCCACCTGGCCTCACTGCTTTGTGCCTTAGCCCGGGGGTGGGGGTGGGGGTGAAACCCCGGGACGGGGGTGGGATGGGGGAAGGGAGATTTATATTTTTGATATCAGCTTTGACCAAAGGAGACCCCGGCCCTTCTCCGCCTCTTCCTGTGGTTCGTTGGCCCCCTCCCCCCTGGCTCCGTGCTGCTCTTGGAGGGAGGGGTGTCACTGATGGGGTGCTCCCAGCCTTACCTCCGGCCCTTGCGACCACACCCATTCTCACTGTGAATCTCCCTGCTGGGGTCGGAGCGTCGGGCAGAGTTGGGGAGTGGGGAGGGGACTGAGCCGGCCGGAGGGCCCCCCCGCCCACCCCCCGCTCCCGCCCGCCCCGGGACTGATAATGTGAAGTTCCTCATTTTGCACAAGTGGCACTAGCCCCAGGGCCAACCCTTCCCTCCCTCTGGAGTCCAAGGGCTGAGACAGCCCAGGCCTACCGGTCTCCCACTCCCGAGGTGTCCTCCCCCTTCCCCTGGGGCCCCGGACCATATTTATTGCATGCGCCCCGGGCGGCCCCCCACCTCGAGCCCAGGCTGGGCTGGGCTGGAACGTGGTCTCTTTAGCTCCCTCCTCCCCAGTTTGTATATTTCCTACCTTGTACACAGGCTCTTCCAGAGCCGCTTCCATTTTCTATACTCGAACCAAACAGCAATAAAGCAGTAACCAAGGACCCTGGACCCTGCTCCTCTCTTCTGCCCTATACAAGGACCTGGGTGGGTGGAGGGGCCAGACAAGTACCCTCATACAGGTGCAGAGAGGAGCTTGGGCCTTCTTCCCTCCCTGAACCCAGAGACAGATGGGCAAAAAAAGGTCAGGTTCGTAACTAAAAGTTTATTAAGGGAAACAAAACCAGTGCTCTGCAAATGGGACAGAAAGGGGAGATGGATCTCCCACCCACCCAGTCACTGGCCTTCATCCAGGGGAGAGGATCTCAAAGGAACGGCGGGACCGTGTACCCCAAAGAGCCGGTCTTCTGAGGCCCTGGGGGACTCATACCCCTGAACCACTGGTGGCTCTCCTGCACAGTACCCCTTCCTTCTGGTATAATCTTGGGCCTTAGGGAGGGTACAGCTTCACTCCCATCCTCTGGGCAGGCTTTACAGTCCAGACAGGGAGCTCTGGGGGGATTCCCTCTCTGGTCCCATCAAAATTTACTCCTGGCTCCTCCTCAAAGCCTTGTCTTCCTCAAGTTCCTCTCATCCTTGTCCCTGGCTTGGGAGAACCCACTCCTAGTAGGAAGCCTCTAGAGTGAGGCTTTGGACACAGGTGCCAGCTAAAGAGGCAACAAAAACCTCAAAGGCCAAAAGGCCCCTGTGTCAAGTTCTTCTAGGGTGAAGCTAGAAACGGTGCAAACTCCAGGCTAGGCAATGCCTCTCTTGGGCACTGGCCCATCGTACCCTCAGGCGGTGCTGCAGGAGCCTGGAAGTTTCTTAGATCGAAGGGGCCTGAGAAAGGTTTGGGCAGGAACGCTTTGTTAGGTTCCTGCCACAGAGGAGGAAGAGGAGGAGGAGGTACCAGAGGAGGAAAATTCAGAGTGGGAACCCCCCGTGGCAAGGACCCGAGGTGAAGAATTTGAGGGGATCAGGGAGGTGAGAGGCATCACCAGAAAGGGAAGGAGGGCAAGGAGAGAGAGAGAGAGAGAGAGGGAGAAGAGAGGAGGGGGGAACTGAGAAAAGTCTGAAGAAATTTCATGACATGGGAACTAGAGCAAAAGGAAGGCCAATGAGGGAGAGGAGCAAGCAAAGGCCGCCCAGGAAGCATAAGCCTGAGACCGGATGTTCCTTCCCTCTAGATCCATGACGATCCAGGGGGAGACGAGTGGCAAAGTGTAATAGACCCAGAGGGGTAAGGACAGGAAGAGGAGCAGCGTGGATGTGTGTTTGGGGTGGGGCGGGGGTAGGAGGGGAGGAAAGGTGGGCCTAGGGCTGCTGTTTGGGATCTAGTGTCCAGAGCCCAACTTGGGTCCATTGGGGAATCCGGGCCTCCGAGAGAGACATACACCCTGGGGACTCTCTTCCCGGCATGACCAAAGCCTCTTGGGACACATTCAGGATAGGGGTCTGAATATTTGAAGGGACCCGTCACTTCACCTGCACCTGATGGAAGTACAACCCCTACCCTATCTCCAGCTGAGAAAGTGGCTGAGTCCCTGCGCCGAGAAGGCCTTCCCCCAGCCCTTGAACTAGACGGGGAGGGAGAAAGGCTGAGAGCATGGGTGGCCTATCTGGCTCACCCACCTGCTGTCACTGCAGCCAGCCACCTCCCTGCTAAATCTTGGCAGCCCAGGAGGGTCCCAGCAGCTTCTGCCCGAACCTCACGAGGGGCTCTGTGAGGAACAGCTCCCCCACAGCACGGCCACAGCGTGGGTTGGAAGAGGATGGTTTATTGTCTGGGTGGATTGGTGGCTCAGGCACGTGGGCATCTTCGTTGCTACACTGGGCGCCTGGTGGCCTCTCAGGAATGGTTCCGGGGCGGGGAACCCCGATGCGGCCCCCTCAGCCCACCTGGGCCCACGTGAGGAAGGCCGGGATGTCCCGCACAGGCACATTCCTCGTCAGTGCCTTCACACGCAGGTTGCGGTCATCCGTCAACAGCACCACCTCCCGCAGTAGCCGGATTGGCTCCTCTGTAGGCAGGAGAGAGCAGAAAGAATTCAATGAGGGCAGGAGGCAGAGGCACAGGCTGTCTCTTCTCTCTCCGGGTGGGGTGGGGTGGGGTGGGGGAGATGTGGTCCCGTAGGGGTCAGGGCTGGTCATTTCCTGGCCCTTCTGTAAGTCTTTCCCTCACGCAATCGGCCGAGACTACCCTTCCCCTATCGGCTTAGAGAGAACCATGCTGGGCCAGGGCTGGCCTTGTGCTTCAGACCCCCGCCTCCAGCACAGGGCTGTGTTGCCTGGTTCCCAGAGACCTGTCCGAGCCACTGGCCTCCACAGACCCCCCTCCCGGGATTCTGGACTGAGGGGGGAGAAGGAGCCCCTTTCCTTCTACTCCTTCTGACTGTATGGCTAGTTCTGGACTCACAATTACTCCTCTTTTTGCACATCCTCTCCCTCCAAGGCTAGTGGGCCAATGCTTTAGGTATTAAGATGTAGAAAGGTCAAGATGGAATCCACAGGGTATCCAAACTCCCAGATGTGAGGAGAGGCGTTAGTTTAGGGGGGCTCTAAGGAAGGGAGGGTCAGGGTCCCCGGCAGATCCATGCCAAGGTGGCCCCAAGCTAACGTCCAATGATTTCCTCCGCTACATGAAAGTAATCCATGTAAATGGTGAGAACCTTGAACAGTAGAGAAGACAAAGGAAAGGAAAAGTCACAGTCATCTACCCAGCTCTCTCCCTTCGTGTGTCTCTGTCTTGCTCCTGAGGGCTCGATCTGTGCGTGCTTTTGGATTTCTGTATGCACATGTGTGAGTACATATACTTGTTACATAAGCTTTCTTTCTACATTATAATCATACTAGCCATACTTACTTTATTCAGATTTTACATACTTTAAAGCTCTATATCCGCACAGGCAGCCTTTGTTTTCAGATGACCTCTTAAGCAAGATGTCTTCCACTACCTCTCTTCCCCTAATTCCCCAACCCCTTAATGTACTGGGGAGAAATTAAACCAGGGCCAAGTACCCCCACAAGTGACATCCCCACCCCTGGGCAGGCCACTTGGTGGCAGACCCAC
>NC_043716.1:13428717-13577505 GCF_006229205.1 Suricata suricatta | reverse complement strand
GGGGGGGGGGGCTGGCGGGGCTGGGCAATCACAAATGTCCAGGTCAGACCTGCGTGGTTTCAGGCTTGCCAGCTCCAGGCAGGGAGGCTGAGAACTGGCCATCAGCCTGGGAGGAGTTTGGGGGAAGAGGGAGGGAGAGGCTGACGGATGCTGGTGAGCAGAGGGGAGAGGTGGAAGGAGGGGTGGGAGGTGAGGGGCTGTGGTGGGCAGATGGGGAGAGGATGGCTGTCTGAGCAGACAGGACGCATGGACCTGGGCCGGGGCCCTCTGGCGTGGTGGTGCTGGGCTGTGCTATGCGGGGTTCCCAGCCGGCTGCTCAAGGCAGCCCCATCACTCCTGCCCTGAGGCTCGGACCAAGAGAGTCCCAGGCCTTAGGTCAGTTGACTAAGGCCCTGCATTGCTGGCAGGGGTCTGCAGGGGTTTCTGTGGATACTTTCAGACATTTTTAACAATAAACATCCTCTGTTTTGACACTGGTAACTTCACTTTGTTAGAAACCAGAGACTGTCATCTTGTCAGGCCCCATCCGCCATAATCCACATGATTTTAAAATTCAACATCGTTTACACATAAACATTTAGTGACGGTTTCTCTGTGAATCTGACAAGTTAATCTGCTAAGAATTCACACTGACAAATGGGGTTTGATTACACTAGCCGTTGCTGATGTAATTCTGATAGGGGCGGTCCCCAGGATGGCAATGGGTTCCTGTAGGCTGTTTGGGGTGAAGTGGGGGTGGTGGTGGCGAAAGCCAACATTTGTCTCTGCTGAGAAAGAAACAGCTCTGAGGCTGGGTGGGGCGGCAGCGGGATCTGCACTGCACTTCCCAACAAGGCCTGCAGTTTTGCCTAACTCGCGCTCAGAGGTGCCCCTCTAGGGAGCTGCCTGGGAGAGCACACGCTCCCCAGCCGGTTCAGCCAGGACTCCTTTTTACCACTTCACGGTGCCAGGTCTGGCTCTGGGGGACAGAGTGTACAAGCCGCATGGCAGGACCTCTCTGAAGAACAGCACTTGTGGGTTCATTACCAGCCCCTGGTGCAGAGACTCCGGCAGGAGTGGCAGCGGGGGAAGACAGAGCCCTGGCTAGTCTGGAAGCTAGGGCTAGGACACTGAGCAGGGAAGGGAGATGCGTGACAATGGCTGAAGGAAAAGGACACGACATAGTCCCCTATACGTAGAGAGAGACCAAGTGTGTAGACGACACGGAGCTAGGACATCCTAGGAAGAAACATCAGAGTCCTGGGAGCCAGGAGCAGAAAACACCTGAGCCTTGGGGACTCTGATGGGCCACGTGGGAAAGCATTCTGGGTTGAGGATGAGGTGCTCAAGCCCCTGGAAGTGAGCCCCAGGGTGGGCCTTTAGGCCAAGGACAAGACTCCAATCACCAAAAAGGTCTTAAAAATGAGGCTGAGGGCTTGGTCCTCAAGCTGTCACCTGCCCCCAAAGTGTGGCAGCATATGACACCAAGACAGGAAGAGAAGGCCTGCTATTCACTGGGGAAGTACCTCCGCCACCAGCCTGACAGAGAGCAAACATTCAGAGTTGAACTAAGAGTGTGAGCATGGCCAAGAACAGGGAGGTGGGCCCTAGGGAACACTGGGGACTGTCCTCTCAGAGCTGCGGAGGGCTGGGCTCAGGAGACCATGGCCAGAATAAGTCACACTGAATCATAAAGGCATTCTTGCTGTCAGAGAACTCACTGAGGACCCAAGAAAGGAAATGGATCCATGCTGAGTGGAAAGCTCACTGCCTAGAGCCTGGCTTCCTGGGCTAGGTCCACCCCTAGTTGGCCCAGGGTCCACCTGGGAGTGGGGGAAGCTGTGACAGGGAAGTTGGGTTTCCAGAGGCTGGCCTGAGGCTTGCATCAAACCTGACCTCCTATTCTTCAAATTTCCCAGGCCAGAGCTGGTGGGGGAGGGACCCCTTCCTAAGGCTGAGGATGGTAAGGCATGGGAATGGATGATCCTGAGGCAGAGGTACCTTTGTTGGTGGGCATGAAGTCCTTGGCCTTGTCTTTGCAGTAGTGGAGGCAGCAGGAGAGGATCAGGTCATCGTTGTTACCCTGGAGGAAGAAAGTGTGAGAAGTGCCACTGGGCAGGAGGGGGCGCCATTCGGAGGAGGCACAGGTATACTTTTGGCTCTGGGGTCCTGGGGAATATCACATCCCAGAGTCCCTCCCAGACATGTTCTGGCCCTGCTTGGTTGGCTCCAACTGCGCCAAGAATGATCTAGGGGACACAGAACTTCCTTTCCTGGACCTTGATGGTGGCTGTCCCCCTCAGCTGCCTAGGCTCCCTGAGCTGCCTGACTTCTTGGAGACCCTATTCTGAGGTTGGCTGTGGGCTCTCCCTTTCTGCCACCGGTCTTACCAGTTGGCCAGTAATGTCCTCGCTGCGGAAGGCAATGGATTCGAGTTCATTGCCACGGCTGGTCAGGGCCCGTAGGCAAGAGTCCCGACTCTCAAATCGCCGCTCAAGGAATTCGATGGACTTCCGGGCCTTTTCTTGCACCACACGGGCATAACCCCCAGCCCGGTGGTCTGTCTCCTGCCCCTTGGCCAGGCCGTCCAGCTCATTGATCACTGTGATGAGACAAAGTCCCACAAGGTTATCAGTTCCCTTGGCTCACGTTCCCAGCCAGCCCCTTCCAGACTACAGGATCCATCTCGCCCAAAGGAGTCTTCCAATGATGCTAGGAGAACTTGGGAGGCCAGAAGCGTCCCAGACTTTCCACAGAGTTCTATCTTTCTGCCTCTTCCCCTGGGCCCCGCCCTCCTCCAAGAAGGAACTTACACGGATTTTCTGGAGCTGCTGTGTTCAGAAGAAGAAACCTGGCCCCTCCATCACATTCCTTAGTTATAGGATCAAATTGAAAGAGTTTCTCAAGAGAGGCAAGGGTAGCTGCTACAGGGCAAGAGGCACCCCCACCCCAAATCAACCTGGGCCTCCAACCACAGCAGCTCACAAGGGGCAAAGTTCTAAGTCCTATTCCCTGGCACAGTGCAGACAGGTCACCAAATGGGAAGCAACAGTCACGGCCTTACTTGCAAGGGCTGTGGCATTCCCTCAAACCGTGCCCTTGGCACATACACTCCGCTGATACTGCACGTGCTTGTGTGTGTGAATGTGTGTGTGTATGTGTCTGCCTGCCTATGTGTCTGGGACACGGCTTCATTTTCTGGTGAAGATTCTTTCCAAAATTCCAGCCAAAAGCCTGAGGTCAAGTGGGAAATATGCACTCCTTGGGGGCTCCGGGAGAGTTTGGGGTCTGAGGCCTCTCCTCAGTGCAATGATTCATGGCTCGGGGAGTCGGCGTGAGCATGCTGTTCCATGGTGAGCCTGGCACTCACTGTCTGGGTATTCTGGAAAGGGCCCATGTGGAAACACACACACACACACACACACACACACACACACACACACACACACACAGCCCATGCTGTCAGCAACCTAAGGCTGCTGCATGTCCACACAATGTATGGTTGAGGCTGCGAAGTGGTGGTAGATGGGTGTATGGTACACTAAACAGAACATCAAACACGAAAAACTGGTATTCCATCCCAAAATCTCCTTCCTGCTTCCAAACTAAACAGGCTTCAAAGGGGAAGCTTGTTTGTGCTTCTGCACCAGGCGGGGCTTCTTGATGCTAGGGTCAGGCCTAAGGAGCAGGAGCAGGTTAAAGAGCACAAGAAACAAGCAGGGAAAGCTGTCGGCTTAACCCTTTGTGCTCTGGACACAGAGCAGGAATCCACCGAGGGAGCCTCACTTAACAGGAGTCCCCTTTACAGCCGCTGAGACTCGAGGGCCCAGCCCAGCCGAAGAAGGCTCACAGACGCTGGCCCACACTGCTGTAGGAAGCTTGTCTCCCAGCACCCAAGGGGGCCATCAATTTATTCTACATGTGCCCCTTCCCTGTGGGTTTTCTCATCTATTTGCTCCCTCCCTACCATATCTGGCTTTCCCTACTGAACCACAAGTTCCCCAAGGCCAAGGGCTTGCAGCTCTGCCTTCCATGAGATCCATCAGGGACAAGGAGCCTGAGCACACCGTAGGGGCACAAATGGTGCTGGTGACCAAGACCCCTGCTAGCTTCTGATAGTGCTTGAGCCTCCTTCCAAGTCTTAGGGGGCTCCTGAGATGTAAGCAACCTCTCTCAGTTATATCATTTCCTGACCACTAGCAAAAAAGTGACCACTCACTCACTTTCTTCTTCCTAAAACTCTGGGTAGGAAAGCACGGACACACATTATCCTGAGCGCTGCCCCACCCCAGGACGCTGTGAAGGAAGAGGGAAAGCTGGAACAACTTGATGGTCTTGCTGCTCCACTTTTGAAGAACAGACAGCCTTCCCTTAGGTCTAAAGGCCTGGGTTTAAGAGGTTCTGGCCAGGCCACATGGGGAGGGGGAAGGAAGACAGGGAGGGTGGAGGCGGGACGAGGGCTGCTTCAGTGCCAACATTCTCAGGTGGTGCTAACGTGTTTCCCACAACCCCCCAGGGTTCTATAGCCTCTGCAGGGGCGGATGTTTCCTGCCCTTTGTTTCCACCCTCATCTGGCACTAAGACACTTGGGACTAGGAGGGGAGGCCCAATGGAACATCTTGGCATGGATGTCAGAGGTGGCCTGGCAGGCAGACTGCCAGTCTGGCAGCTTTTCTAGAGGACAAGGATCATGAACTGGCTCCTGAGAAGGGGACACTGAAAAGCCAGTCGCCTCCCAGGCCCTCTCCCTCCATAGCATGGCTATCAGCTACATGAGCTCTATGAGTGATATCAGGAGCCCCAAGCCCACAGCCCATCCTCAGGCTGACCCACCACAGCTCCAAGAACTATGACAGTGCCTAGACAGTCCCCTGGAGACAGCCCAGCTGGGCTCTTCTGGCCTGAGGGTGGAAGCAAGCTAGCTGGGTTCTGAGATGCTGACCCTGCACCAGCACCAGTGACCAGACAGCGGTGAGGGCCCAAGTGGCAGGAATCCACAGGCATGAGCCAAGGGCTTGCTCTGGAGGGTTTCCGTCAGCCTGGCCTTCGGGTGACACCGGCCAGAAGAATGCTACCTCGAACCAACAGCATGATCAAGAAAAGCTACAAGACAATCAGACCAAAGGCATCTAACCACTTCAAAATCCTCCCAGCCTCCCTGCCAGACCACCCAGCAGCACTGCCGTTATCTGCCAGGGCTGAGTGTTTACCAATAACGGGAACCAGCTTTGCTGTTTTACTGCAAGCTTTATAAGGATAAAAACAAGGGCTGGGCTCACGCAGCCTCTGGTTGCTGGGACACAGGAGTCCATTTGCTCAAGCAGTTTAAGCCATGGATCAGCCATAATAATTTGAACTGCTTTGATTATTAAACAATTTTCCTTGCCCCACGCACACCCCACTTCCCTGCAAATCCTGTCACACACACGCCATGGGGCTCCCTCACCTGCGTGGCCCCCCGGGCCGTGGGGCATGTGCGTAGAGGGGGCTGCTGCGCACGTGCGGGGTTGCTCAGGCCTGACTCACCGATGAGGGGCACCACCAGGATGTACTTCCTGCTCTCCAGCAGCCGTGCCAGACTGGCCAGGTGGTCAATGAAGCCGTTGGTGTCTGGTACAAGGAACAAGGGTCTGATCTCGAGCTCCATCTGCCTCATCTGACTCTGGTCCTCCAGGACAGCCTACAGGGACACAGAACGGTGAGTGAGCCAGAGTGAGTAGGCAAGCGGGTGGACGAGCCAGGGCCCTGACTACACAGTGTGTCAGCATCCTGCCCCCTGAAACTCTCCTCGCTCCAGAGGGACAGCCAGCTCCTGTCAGGCCTGAGGGACCGGCCCAAGGGCTGGGCAAAGTACTGCAATAACAATCAACACAGACTAGATGGTCAGGGGAACGGCGTGTGACTAAAACCCTGCCTCGGACAGAGAGAGCCCTGATGGTATTAAACAGTACAGGTTTCTGAAAGACCGAGCCGGGGCTAAAAATCACTAAGGGGGAGTCAGCTTCCTTGGATAGGAAAGTGGTTTCACACACACGATCTAGTCAGCATACAGAGGGGGAACTGCTCAGCGTGAACACTTTATATAGAGTGCATTTGTTCTTTCAGTTTACTTCACTGGGTCATCAGAAAACAAAGGTTAAACTCAAAGACTATACAAAACCAGTGATGCTGACAACGAATCATTAACAGGCGCAGCAGCAGGGGTCCATACGGCGTGCCAGATTTGGACCCAGCTCACATGCTCGCAGAGAGCAACACCCAGGCTGACGCGGGCCACCCCTGCCCAGCAGCAGTGCTTCCTCAACGTGGGTCCTGTGTTCTGCCTGTGCTCCTCTGCCGCTGCTCTGCACAACCTGTAGGATTATTTACTTGGTGTTTTTTTTTCTTTCATGAAATTGACTTAGGCTCTTAAGCAACAATAACCACTTTATCAAGTTTACTAGTGCAAGCTCTACTTCCACACGAAAAAGGCAACGTGTCTTCCGTGTACTTTACGCAGCACCATCGGTCTGGGCACCACGCCGCGAAGAGCACATGGCCTGGGGGCTCGTCTGTCTGATGGACATTCCCATCTTTCAGGGACGCTCCATGCCCATCTGTGAAAGCCCGACTTTCTCAACTCTGACAGAGCCCCAAGTGGCAGCGGCCCTCTGAGACAGGCTCTGGGTCTGTCACTACAGAACATGGTCACTGTTGTGCTGCTTCCTCTTGTGGGGACCATGGCTAAGAAGCAAAATGATTTGCTGGCATCTGCCCAGATAGTATGCTCCCTGTGTGCACAGCAGGAGGGCACGACAAAAACCTGGCAGGGGCCAGGCCGCCAGGGCCCAGCCCTGTCCTGCCCTCTCGTGATCTCCTGCCACATGCCAACCAGCAAGGACACAGACACGGGCTCAGGGCAGGAGGAGAAGTGTGCGTGCCAACGGAGACGGGTCCCACAGTGCTGGGCCCCGGCCACCAACAGTCAGGGAGGAAGGTGCTCGGGTTTCACTGGCAACGACAGTAAAACTGAAAGGGCATGCCTCTGAATGCTGGGGGTGGCTTCTCTGTGACCTACTGGGGACCTCTTCCTATGAGTAAGTCGTTGCTGCCACTGCCACCACAGCTGGTGGAAGGCACAGGCCACAGGCCACAGGCAGGCATGAGAAACACGGCTGAGAGGCCCAGTCTGATGAAGTCATTCTGCTGCTGTCACCTCAGCAGGGGAAAGCACCCCTGCTGCTGGCCATCTTCCCCAGGGGACTTGGGTGGCAGTCCCTCCCCATGGAGCTACCAACTGCACAATGACATCCAGTCCACTAAACTCCCCTTGTGCCATTAAAAAAATTTTTTTTCATTTTTTTCTTCAAATCGAATTGACACCGGCCACTGTTTAATGGCTCGGGTGTTCTGTAAGAACCGGCACTCTGATGGGGGCTCCTGGGTGGGTCAGCTGGTTGTGTCCCGACTTCAGCTCAGGTCATGATCTCACGGTTCGTGGGTTTGAGCCCCACGTCGGGCTCTGTGCTGATGGCTGGGACCCCGGAGCCTGGTTTGGATTCTATGTCTCCCTCTCTCTGCCCTTCCCCTGCTCATGCTGTGTTTCTCAAAAATGAATGTTAAAAAAAAATTTTTTTTTAATGAAAGAAAAAGAACAGGGGCTCTAGTCTTCTTCCTCATGGGAGCGTCGGCAGTCCAGCTGCTCATTTCCCTAGGTCTTGCTGTTCTCTATCCAGCTTCTCCACTGCCAGGAACATTCTTCCTGGTATCACAGGCCCCCAAATCTCTGTGTTTCTGGGGGAGAAGGAACAGAACAGTGACACTGGCTGGGAGAGGACAGGGGCTCAGGGACCTGAGCACTATTCTCTGCCACCACCCCACTGAGACTCCTCACATGTTAGTTTTCCTGCCTCCAGAAGTGGAAGGCCAGCTCTGCTTTGACTCTAAAGAGGAGGACCTGGCTGCTACTCTTCACCCTGCATGGACACAGATGAGCTCCTGAGACCCTGAACCATCCCACCTTTAGAGAGCTGGCCTTTTTAAGCCAGGTGAACAAGGGAGGCTGAGGGCTGACAGCCTGCTTGTGTGTTCTGATGACAGGACAGAAGAAACACCTAGGAGTAGGGTACAGGGAAGCTCTGTCTGAGTTCTCAGACCTCTGGCTCTGGGCCAAGAAAGGTGAACAAAGGCCACGGGCTCTCAGGGAGGTGGCAACCTCGTTGGTTCCCCAGGGGTGGGGTGGGGTCAAGCTGTATGAGGGTGGTTGGAGCTGTGCTGCCATCATCCGGTCCCAGGGACGCCCGCAGACAACTTCCCTTAACCTGGCTCTGCCTAGTGAGTCACCACACAACTGCTTCCTGTTCCCCACATGCCCTCACAGAGTCTCAGGAGGTTAAATGAAGCTGCTCCCCCTTCTCCTGGGGTACCTGTGGGCCTCTAGGGGGGTGTCATACCTGGGTCATGAGACTGCCCCAGTCCGTTTCAAAAGAATGGCAGACAGATGAGGGGCCGGGAGTCCACAGGCCTTCTTCTGTGGGTGTCTGTGTTTCCGGCCCTCTCTGAGCAGTGCTGTGTGTGTGTGTGTGTGTGTGTGTGTGTGTGTGTGTGTGTTTGTGTGTGTTTAGCATTTGCCCTCCCAACTTTTCCAGATTTTACCCGTCAGATTCCTGGCAGCTGTGCACGGCGCCTGTGCCGGCCGTCACGTCCCATTCCGATCTCTGGGTCGCACGGTGAGAGAAGGACACAGGATGCGCAGGGAGTGAAAAAGTGATGTCGGTGGGGAATGGTGCCAAGTCCCCACTCACAGCCATGGGACGCTTGGGGAGACGGGGGAAGCAAGCTGCTGTGGAGTTCAGAGGCCGGTAGTGAGATTTATTTTTGTTTGTATGAGTAAAAAGCTGCAGAAGCCTCTGGTGGGGGTGAGGGGGGCTCAACTGGAATGCTGTGATTCAGACAGACTGGCCCTGGCCTGGAGTCAAGTGTGCTGACCTGGAAGGAGAGGTCCACAGGAACCCTCCTCGCTGCAGCTAAGGCTGGGCCACGATGGTCCTTGGAGAATGAACTGGGAACCCAAGGAAAGCTTGGACACTTGGAATCACACCACTGGTAGTAAGGACCAAGTTGTCATCAAGTGTGGAAGGAAAAAAAGAACTCAATTCTGTTTCTGGAAGGTGCTAAGTAGCCAACTTTCTCTGAAATATGAGAGCATCCTTGAGCAAGGCAGTGGGGAACTGGGAAAGAGATAATCCACAGTAACATCTAATGAGGAAGCTAACAGGCTTGGAAGGAGGCCTCTTTATAGGTCAAGTTCCTTCTAGACTGTGGGGATGGTTTGGGGATGCTGACCCACTGAAAACTGGGACACTGAGAATTAGTAAATAAAAGGTATTGCAATTAGCTCACACAGGAGCCGTCGAACTTGAAGAATCCAGGTCATGAAGCACAGTCACATTGAGAGAAGGCCTTCTTATGTCTTCCTTCCACTTAGGGCTCCACAGGGAGTGTGGCTGCTTCCGTCCCTCTACTGGGTGATAGAATCATTTATCTTTGGGCCTTTCTGGCCAGAGCAATGTCTTCACCAGAAACAAGAAGTTCTGTGCCACAGCAAATTTCTATGCTCACTTTGTATATGAAGGTATCTAAGAAAATGCCTGATACATGAATTAATACCCTCATAAGTGTCGGTTTCCCTTCCTCCTGCCCAGCTCCATTTTTCACTTTCTGTATTGTCCAGGAGGATAACGATCTGGGGAAACCACTTGGGAGCAGAGCTGGAGATGGGGAGAGGAGAGGGGACTGCTGACTTCTGTGATAAGACTCATGGTACTCTTATTGTCTCTTTTTTCTTTAATGGCATAGAAGGCTTTTTAAAAATGAAAAATGGAAATGAAATAAAAAATAGGAATAGTTGGTGACATAACCATGGACAGGGCAGGCAGGCAGTTCCTTCTCGAGCCACAGAAACCAAAGGGAGCAGATACTGTATTTACTATCAAAAGAGAGCAGGCAGCACCATGGGCCACCCTTGGGCACGGTCAATGGCTTCATGTAGGGTGGGTGCTCATGGGGAAATTTCCTTTTAGGGATCCCTTCTCAGGATGTTCAAAGTCAGTACCAGGAAACTTAATGTGTGCTTGCTTTCTTTTTCAAAGTTACAATCACAAAAAACAAAACAAAACAAAAGTTACAATCAGGATGACTTGCTTGCTACTTAGTATAGTTTTATGAGGACTGATTTTATTTTCAAACTGTAAAGAGTTCACAAGGAGAATGGTCTTCTTTTCCTGTAGTTTCTTTAACAATACCTCACTTGGTGAGCTCAATCACAGAATCTCAGAGTTGGAGGGTATTTTACAGACAATCGCCTTGAATTTTATCCCATAACTCTTGTTCTGAAAATGCCCAGGAAGTGTGCCTTTTCCTGATGGAGAGGGAGTGGCAGGGCGAGCATGACACCTCTGGGCTTGCTCTAAGCCATACTAGCCTAAGGGTGCTGCTCCGGCCAACAGCCTGACTGGTCCTTCTGTAGGGGGACCGGAGCCTGTGGACGCCGCAGAAGCCAGGGAGGCGAGTGGCTGGAGCAAACTGGAGACCCAGAGCCACGGCCTGTGGAGAGGCGGCAGTGGGCTCCGGAATGGCTCGAGGAGGGCGGGTGGCTGCCCAGCCCTGCAGGCGCATGTGCTTTCCTGCCCCGGTGTGAACGTGCCCCTGGCCTGGTAGTGCAGTTGCTCCCGCCCTGCCTCCGACCGCTAGGAGCCAGGGCTGAGTGTCTGCCTTCCGCTAGCTTCCATACAGGTGTGGGGGGCTCTGTGTGTGCCCCATTGTTCCACAGCACCACCCTCCCCCAGCCGGGTGGCAGTGTGAATGGGCCGCAGCTATATTTAGAGTGAAACTCCTGGGGCCACCACAAAGGAGTGACTGCATCTTCAGGAGGGTGGGTGGGCGGGAAGGGGACAGGGGAGCCAAGCTATTTTCAGAACACATGTCATTGCTGGCTACAGAGCAAGACTGTGGCCATAATGTTGAGGGAAACAATAGCTGTGGCCAGAGGAAGAGCCTGTTATGTTTCAGGTGGGATGTTTGCAACTGCTCAGGAAACCCGACCCCACCCGACAGCAGCACAAATCACAGCAGAGCCTCGTGGAAGCAGGGGGGGGGTTCACAGGGCCAGGAGGAGGTGCCAAGAGGCCACACCTCATGCCGAGAGGCAGATTTTCAGTGACTGTTTAGCCCTAGGGGCCTTATTAGGACTGAAACACCTTAGACCAACTGCCCAGACAAACCACGTGCCCTGCGCTCTGGTCTCCGGACACCTCCCAAGAATGACAGTGGGAATGAAAAGGACTCAGTCAGAAAGCATCAAGGTGGGCAGAACCAACCTAACGTGAAGAGGTGTCTCAGGCAACAGGCAAAGCCTGGGGTGAGCCAGAGAGTGTGGCCTCAAAGCCCCAGGTGGGCGGTCTTGGCCCCCCAGTATTCAGGGACTTGCCTGGGTGCCGTGGTTCCAGCTGCACAGGCCCCGAGAGCTACCCACACCCCTTTCCTGACCCCCAGTTGCCCCTACTCACCAGCCTCTGTGCAAGGCCGGAAGCGGGGAGGGATGGGCTGCGGAGGGAGGCCTGGCCTCACCTCCCCCATCCCACAGATGAGCCTGGGCCCAGGGGTCTAGGTGGAAGAAGGGAAGTGGGGGTGTGGCTACAACCCCAGATCTCAGTTGGACTTTATAGCCATCGTGGGGGCCAGGAGGATTTTTTTTCAACTCCATCTTCATATCCCCTTCCCCAAACATGTGTGGTTCCTGTTTTGCTGCATCTGTAAAAGGCGCCGGGAGCTGGGGACTTGCCTTACACCTCTCGGTTAACACCCCTGGAGACTGATGGAGTTCAGAGCAGTGTAATTTACAGCCCATCTCTCCAATCTTAATTCACCCGATGCTCCTCTCTTCCTTATTGTATTAGTGTGACCCAGGTACCTGCCAACAATAATGGCCTCTCCAGCTAGGAGCCTCTCCCCCACTCCCAGGACAATTTATACCTTTTCCTTGGGATTTTTCCCCCTTAAATTAAACAAAAAGAGGAAAAATAAGAAAAGGTTAACATGGGTTTGGAGTGCTGCAGCCCCGTGGTTCTGGGCAGAGAGCCAATGGCCCGAGGGCACACACATGTGTGTGCTCTCCCAGAAGGGCCTTCACCGGCCCTGTTTTACAGCCACCTCGGCACAGACTCCAGGGTTCACGCATATGGCCAGACAGATGTGTCTGGCTTGCGTTCAAGGCTGGAAAATGAAGAATTATGGAAGTGAAGGGCCCCGGGCACTAAAAGGGGGGGGGGAAGGAAGGGGGGAATTTTTCCTCTGCTGAGAAATCCTCCTGTGGCTGTGAGGCTGGAGGAAGAAGGCTGACAGGAGGCAGGGCCGCCAGCAGTGGAGCATGTGGGGCCTATTCTTAAAGGGGCCACAGCAACCTAAGCCCCAGCTGGCCCATAGCAGGCCTGTGGTGCCCAGGCCCGAGCAGCCTGCTCTGAAGGGGGTGACAGGGGGCACAAAGCTCCCAAGCAGGGGTAGCCCCGGGCACCAGACATCAGGCCTCACACAAGACCTCTGGTTTTCAAGGTACTGCCTGTTGCTGGAGAGGCCAACTGAGCGAGGAGCTCTTGACGAGGCCATGCCCCATGGCATGTGCTCCTACAGCATCCTCTGCTTCCCTCTGGCCACAACGCATGCTCACACCTCAAGTCACTGGCTCCTCCATTCACTGTACACCCTGTACCTTCTGGGGTGGGACTTCTTTGGTTTACTCCTGTGTTCCCCTGGCCACCAGTCTAGCAGATGCTCACTACCACTTATTACACTGAGATGGAGGCATGGTACTTGCTTCTAAGGAGTTCACAGTACAGTGGGGGTGGGGCTGGGTGGGGAACAAGTCCAGAAATAACGGTAATACGAGACATGATACAAGTTTCAGAAATGAAGTATAAATCAGTGCCACAGGAACACTGAGCAGAGAGGGATGAATTCCTCCTGAGGGGTATCAGGGAAGGCTTCACTGGGGAGATGGAGTTTCATCTGAGGACTAAAGGAAGACAAGAGTTTCAACAGGACATGTGGAGCAGGAAAAGGCTATTCTCGTCTGAGGGGACAGCATGGACGGAGACCTGAGAGTGGAAAGGGTAGAGTACATCAGGGGACAGTGAGAGGAGAGGATGGTTAGTATGTTGTCTGGGCAGAAGGGCGCTAGTGTCTGGACAGGCACTTTACATGCACTGTCTTTCTGAGGTAGGTACTGTTACCACTTTCATTTCATAGATGAGAAAACAGTTTTATAGAAGTTCACTAATTTACCCAATGCCACACAGCTTGTAAAGCTCATGGGGGAGAGGAGACAAGGCTGGGAAAACACTGGGAACAGACAAGAAGACCTTAAATGCCATAATAAGGAATTAGACTTTACTAGTGAAGCAGAGGCACCAACAATTTCTGGGCAGGGGAGTGGTCCTTTTGGGAAGGGAAGGATGACCACAGGCGAGGTGCCCTGGAGGCAATGAGAAGGAGAGGATCCCAGGGTGCAGACTGCACATTCGCAGACTACCAAGTAAACAGCACCCCCTAGAGTTGTGCAATGCATGGGTTCTGGACTGCTCTAATCCAAGTCAGAACATGGCCTAGAGCTGCATCTGTGGCGATGTGCACAGACAGGAGAGCAGGGAGTAGCGAGTGAAGAGACAGGGCCAGATAAGTAATCAGACAGAAGGGGTTAAAAGCCAGCGAGGAATTTAAGAGGATTCTCTAGTTGCTACTGTCTATTAGGTCACTGAAGAAACATTTGCTGAGTGCCAACTCTGCACACTGAGACTAAAAAGTGACAAAAAGGAAGGACAAGACCCAGAAGAGAACGGTGGTGAGGAGGCCTAGGAGGGAGGTGTGGCCAACAGGGGAGAAGACGAGGGCTCACTTGTGCTCGTCTGTGGCTGCAGGAAGGGGGTTTCAGGGCCCAAAGCTACAGGGACATCAACTACAGTGGGAATCGAGACTCAATGAAGACAAGTACGTGGTGACTTCTGACACCACAGTTTCCGTAACTGCTGGGTTGAGGGTCAAGGCATGGAGGCGGCGAGTACAGACAGAACCTTTGGGAAGAGTGATGGTGAGGAAGAAAATAACCACAGAACAGGAAGACAGACAGCCTGAGGATGAAGTTGCTTTGCAGGCCACAGCAGAGGGCTACACACAGACCCCAGAAGGGCTGAGGAGGCGGCCACACCATGATGATGACTTGGCAGGAGGTATCACACACTTGATTCCAACCGGCAAGGGGACATGAAAATCTCAAGAACAATGGATCCTAACTGGTATTCATTCCCCTTCCCAGGGCAGAGTTCTGGTTGGTGTTTAGACAAATATCAAACCACAGTGACCACTTACGGAGCACACACTGTATGCCATTCATTGTGTTACACGCTCTACATGCACTGGTTCCTGTACAGGCCTCACAGCAATTCTAGGAGGTAGGTGCTACTACCATTTACGTTTTACAGATGGGGAATTAGGTGTTAAACAATGTCCCCAAAGTCACAAGGCCAGTATGTGGTGGGGCCCTGAATGTGATCAGGTCTGCCTGACCACGAAGCATTAAGCCCTGTTTCAAAGGCACGGGGCAGCTGAAGAGAGGACTGGAAATGAGACATTCCTAAAGAGGCCCGATGCTTCCCCATGCTTACAGTCTTTATAGGGAGGAGCATGACTGGCTCTTCTCTGTCTGCCCTGAGCCCTAGATAAGAGGAAGTGAGCTTATACACTGTAAAAGGACACACTCATGAGAGCCATAGAGAAAAATCTGCAAGTGGAGGTATGGGTACACAGCAGAGCTGATGGTGGAGGAACCGCGTACGGAGATGAAGTAGTTTGTTTCTGGGAGGGTTGAGAGTGTCTTGCCCAGAGGGGCTCAGCCATTACACTGGGAATCCAGATAAGCAGACTGTGGCCTGTGACATTCTCTTTCTTCCCTGAGAAGAAGTGTCTCAACAGAGCATCTATGACCCCTTCAGGAGTGTCTGGATAAGGTTTAGGGGGACTCTGAAACCCCTGAGATTGTGTGGGAGATCGTACATGTGTGGGTGTGCAGTCACAGGTCATCAGTGGAGAAGAAGCTTTCATCAGATTCTCTGAGAAGAACCTGTTTCTGCCTTGAATCCACAAGGAGTTAAGACTCCAGGCACCAAAAGCGCTACCAGAATTTGGTGATGGAGAAAGAAACTGGGTGGAACAAGGAAGGACACTGCAAGACAGTCTCTTCCTGAGAGGGTCCTTCTTATCCCTACTCATGACTCACATGCCCTCTCATGCCCCACACAGCCACCACCCTGATGGGAATCACCTCCCCAGGCCCCCCAGGCCCCACCTGGATCTTTTCTTGGCGACGCTGCTGCTCGGCTATCTGCCTGGCCAGAGCCAGCTTCTTGGCCCGAAGTTCCCTGATGTCATCCTCACCCCCGCTGCCTTCGGCCTCTGAATCTTCCTCAAAGTCTTCAATCACCACGTCCTCCTCCTTTGGGCGGTGGAGCAGACCAGGGGAGAGAGGAGACTGTGAGTCCATGGCCCTTACCAGCCCCACCCTTCTGTCCTTCCAGCACTCCCAGCTCCATGGAAAGAATGGACTTTCCTTACAAAGGACCCCAAGGTGTGTGCCTCCCTCAGCTCAGGCACAGAGGGAATAGACAGAGCTGCCACCTCTCCCGTCAGCAACTGCTCCCTTTTGCACTGCAGGCACTTTCCTCTTGGAGAGTCGTGTGTCCACAGCAGAGGTGACTCATACATACACACACTCCCAGGCTTATATACACAGCTCTCCATTCTCTTATGCACACACTCACCACGTCTTGCTTAGAACCTATTTTCCTTTTGAAATTACCAAAGGGGAAAACAAGAGAAAGCTGAACCACTCAATTTAGATCTAATTCCTGCTACTGATCTGATAGGCATCAATTCTGGCCAAGAGCTGGGAGTTAGGCATAGAAGCTTCCCTGCCCCCAGATGGCTTCAGGGAGCAGATGCTGCAGCTCGGCAGACCTTGCCCTGGTTTCTTTTTAAGACCACAGCCTGGCGGTGTGGGGGTTGTTGAGCCCCATTACAGGAATTCACATGACATGACCTTGCTCGGCTACCCTCTCAGGGTCTGGGCTAGGCTAGAAGATGGCTGGCTAGCTTCAGGAGCCTCCTGCCAGGCTAGTGGAGCCTTCCCCAGGGATGGCCCCTCCCCGCCTGCAGCCTCAGCTCTCAGAAGCCCCCACTCCCCGGGTGGTCCCAGGCTCCATTTCTCACCCTCTCACTTCTGACCTTGGTCAGCAGAGAACATGCAGCTGCCCAAGGGAGCGTCCTCTGAGGGACAGTATTAGTGTGGGTAACAGGGAGTGATTTAGTAGGAGAAGATTCTTGTGTTTCTAACTAGATGATAATAATGACAATGATTATGACAATAACAGCTACCATTTACTGAATGCTTATCGTTGGTCAGAAAACTATACTAAGTGTTTTTCATGTATCAACTCATTTAATACTCACGATGGACTGTGAAATAGGTGTCACTCTCATCCCTACTTTATAAATGAACACACTGAGGTTTAGAGAGTTCAACAATTTGTTCAAGGTCAAAGGTAGTAAGTGGCAGATCAGAGATTCAAATCCCAGTGGGTCTGACTCCAAAGTATGTGCTCTTACCAACAAGGTTGGGGTCTTGAATCTAGAGAGTAAGGCCAGACCAGCCCTGAGGGGCTCAGCTTTGCAGGCTTCCAATAATAAGCCCACCTGGGACTGGTTGGGTAGAGTCTTGCTCTCTCCTCTGTCGGTCTCACATGATATTCTGATGGATTCTTTGGGATCCATTAGAAAGTGGTTGGTACAGTGTGTGGGTGAGTAGGTGGTACTTTGTCTTGGGAGAAGAATCTAGGGGTGGGAAAACAGGTGTTTGGGTAGCATCCCTAAGGAACGGGACTCTCCTCTGCTCATGAAGGATGGTGTCTGAGGAGACAAGGAAGCACCGTCCTCTTCTCCCTCCCCCAAGCAGCTTCAGTGACTCAGTCTTGCAGTTTAGGGAGAGATAGGGGTCTCAGGATTGGGCTAGAACTGCCACTGTACAAGAAGTCTCAGGGGTCTGGGATGCTGTCCACAGTCACCATGCATCTGACGACCCACAGGCTATTCATTTCCAGGAGGCCCAGGCCAGGAGGAGGAAGGAAGGCTCTGTCTACACATTTGCTTCCTTGTGCGTGGGGTTAACCTGGACCAGAGTCAGTGGGACAGGATGGCTGACTAGCCTGTTGGGGGGACACTGCCTCTGCCTGCTCTGATCAGAGATCCACAGGGTTATCATGGGGCTTGGAGTAAGCTTGACTGAGGTCAAAAGGGGGTCAGTGAGGCTTGTCTGAGGTTCACTCAGCTCTCACAGCAAACGAGGAAGTGTGGGGTTATGAAATTACACAGACCAGGGTAAGCAGGGTTTCCCAGGGGCCACTAACATAAAGGAACCCAGGAGGCTCGTGGGAAAAGGAAGAAGTGGGCAGCACGGTGTGGGTCACAACCTTTGTCTGGTCAATAAGCCTCAGAGGGAGAGAAAGAGAGTGGCACAGCCAAGCACTGGGCCTGGAGAGCCTTGTAAGAGTGGAGGCGGCCCTCCTTGGCTTTTACATTGCGCCCTTCCCCTAGGCCTCCCCTGCCTCACTGGATTTGGTATTCCACCGCCCAGAGGACATCTCTCATGGCAGTCCTGGACAGCGGGCCTTGCTTACTTTCCACCGCCGGCCTCGGCTGGGAGTGTGGCTGAGACAGCCGGCTGAGGCGCCGCCCCACCCACGCTTCCCTGCATGGCACCCGGGGCTTGGGTGGCAGGCTCTGTCCCGCCTCAGGCCTGGGCACCCTGACCGCTTTAGCAACCCCACCGCCCCCTCCCATACTGACAGCTCATTCCTTCCCGTTATTCCCTGCCCAGGTTTCATCTGGAATCTGGAATCATGGACTCGGCTTTATCCCTGGAACCACCTCTGTCCTGGAAGCCGAGCCCTGTGTCATCAGGGGTGGGGTGGGGTTCTCCAGCTATTCTAAGGAAGCCAGTCCAAGACTCCGCTACCCTGGACTCTGAACCAAAGGTGGCCACTCTATCACTGCTTCAGATCACAAACGACAGCTTCCAGCTGACATCTGGCTTCCCTGGCCTGTTGCTGATTTCATCCCTGCACCCCACCCTGCTCCACCAGGCGCTTGAGACTGCTGTGGGCCAAATGACTGTGTTGGCCTACGGGTGACCTGGCCTCTGGCTAGAATCACTTCCGTCCCTTCTTGAAGTCCCACGTTTCTTCCCACCTAAGTCTCCTCAGTCTTTAATGCTAAAGATAAAAGAGAGTCAACCTTCAGGCAAAAGCGGGCTGTGTGCGTGTATACACCCAGACAGAATTCCCCACACCCAGACATACAGCAGGGCAGCTGGCAGTGATAGGAAACGCATGCATATGCCGGCACCATCACAACCTCACACTGACTCAGAACCTACAGCCTGCAGGGCAGCCGGTGGGGGAGTTCAATTTAAACTGACACACAAACCCAGCACATACAGACCGGTGACAACAATCACCCTCAGGAAGATACATACGTGGATAGGAGGGCAATCGGTGGGGGGCCTAGCAGGGGTGTGTACACGCACACACACACACACACACACACACACACACACACATATACACATGGTCTGGAGTGAAGCAAGGGCTACAGGAACAACCAAGGGCAAACAAACAAGAGGAGAATTCCTTAATCACATCAGGATGTGCAGGAGGGAGGGAGGGAGCGAGGGAGCGAGGGAGAGTAGGCCGGGGGAGGGGGTGATTTTCCACACGGGGCCAGCAATGTCAGCTCTTCCTGTACGTGTGCTGGAGGCTGGAGTTCAGGCCTGTGCTGCGCTGAGCTCCGCACATCTATAAACTTGATCCTCAGCCTGAACCCTAACACCCCCTCCACTCCCTTTCCTAAGCCTCCCGAGCTGCACATTATTAAACTCTTTCTTTCCCTCCCTTCTCCTCCAATGCAACATTAAAAAGAAGCATCTGGAACTCGTAGCAGAGTGAGATGGAGACACTGGGGTGGGACTGGCAGGAAGGGGCACCAGTAGAGTGCACTCTTGAGAAGTTGGCTGGTCACGTCCACATCCATACTGCTCTGAGCGGTTATAAATAACCAGGGTAGGAGCAGCAGGCATGGGCAGAGCAGGGCTGGGGGCGGGGAGGGGAGCCTTCCCTCTGCCACAGCGGGCTCTCCCCGCATAGTACCTCATCTTCCAGTTGTTTTCCCTCTTGGCTTCCCATTTCCTTTCCCATGGTGTCTGGGACGGGTGCCACTGACACATATTTTCCACCCTTGAATGCCAGCAGAGGCTCTTCTTGTCCACAAAGGGCTTCCAGAAAATACTTCAGCACTGTGACCCTTTTGCAGTCGGCTGCAATAACCTACAGGGCGAGAGGGAGAGAAGCAAAACAGCATTTTCTGAAAGGGAAGATGAAAATGACAGGCACTGTTTGCTGGCAGAGGGGCACGTGAGAAGCGTGGCAAAGTTACTGGACAAGGCTGCGGGATGAACGACAGGACGTCGAGCGTGTCGGAGACTGTGGTGGAGGGCAGGACAAGGGGGGTGAGGGCCAAGGTCCTCTGAAGGACCACTACCTCTCCTTAGGTAATCTCGGGCGGAGCAGACAGGGGCCCTCTAGGCTTTTGCCTTTCTTCTACTGAGGTCCTGATATAAAAAAAGAATAAACTAAATTCTTCTAAGTTTAGTATTTAATCAATAGAAGGAAGGATGGAGCATGGAACACTGGCTTTCACAGAATACAGCTTCCTGGTACCCTCACTGCCACTCCATTCACCTCCTGGCTCCCCTCTCTCTCGGCTCCCAAGAGGAGCACTTCTAGCCTGAGCGTAAAATGAATGATGAGGCCTTTCTTGGCTGTTTCGTTTCAGCTCCATCACTTCCCTGGCTTCCCCTGACAGGTTCCTGCTCCACCGAAGAGCTTCTCATGCTCAAGAGACTGGGGTCAGGCAGGAAATTGTTGTCAGGAGAAGGGAGACAGGCAAAGCAGGTAGGGGTGCTCCCCACAGCTCGGCTCCTCCAGCGGTCCACGCCATCCTGCTCCCATGTGGCCGCATCAGCACATAAGCCAGAGCTGTCAGAGTAGCTGGGGCTGATTTAGCCGAAATGAAATTCAATATCTTGAGCAATCGTCAAATTTGTAAGTGTCTCAGATGAAGTTTCCATAGTCACTCTGCTGGGGTCAGTCCTTCTTTTGTGAGACCACACAGGTGTGTCCTCACCTGTACACAAAGCCGGCTGCACTGCTGGCCCCTCACATGCTCTGCTCTTCATCTCTGGCCGCTGGGGTCCTTTCCTCTGTATGGCAGGGCACTAACCAAGAAAGGCGCCCTGCTTGGTCTGGAGCTTGGAAACTGGTGAAGGCCATTGCTGCCTCATCAGCGCTCACCTTAGCCCCTGTAGAGTGCCCCCACCATGCTTTCCCGCTCCGGACTGGGAGAGGGACCTCTCATTGGTATCACATAGTAAAGTGCAAGCCTGGAGACTGGTTTTGGTAGTTTGCTAATTGCTTCACAGGTGCGTATGCCCCTCATGTGGACAACAACCCCCCTGGTAGCAAAGGACACATCCTGCACTTTTCGTGCTTCTGTACCAAGGGCTGCTGAGGGCAAGTGGGGCACACAGGAGGCTCACAGAAAGGACTGATAGGCACAGGGGAGCACGACGGAGGTGTGATCCAAGTCTTTTAGGACTCTGTGGAGCTGAGCACTACTGTGCCAGCTGGCTGGCCAGGGCAAGTGCAGCACACACTAGTCAACTGTGACTCCAGCTCTGTGACTCTATCCTCTACTGCCTCTCCCAGCCAAACCTAGGAGTGGCCCCTGCTCACCCTCACCAATGGCCCTGCTAGCATTATAGGCCTGAATCCCAGGCTAAGCCCCTTGACCACCTCCACCTAAGAAGCTGACCTAACAGGTGCTCAGCCACTCAGAGAAAGCTTAGCAAAGGGCAGCCATCTTGAGCCTGGGGTGCCAGGTCCTGGGCTTGAGCTGGGGCAGATAACCATAGGTTCCATTGCGTGTGTTTGTTCACACATGTCATGAGAAAGGCTAGGAATACAGAAGCAGGGGCTAAAAAGCATTAAAGAACAGAGCTGCAATGAGTAATGGCCTGGCAGGCAGCACGCACAGTGGCCTCCCTGCATCCCCAGCCTCTCACTTGCAGAGGAAACTTCTGCATTTCCACAAGACTGCCAGTTTCCTCTCTGTGGTCTAATTTTAACCACCTTGTCGTTACAGTGTGTGTCAGCCACCTGACCCCACCATGACCTCTGACCTTATGCCCCAGCTACTGCTTGCACTATGGAGAATTATGTAATGGGTCCAGGACTTTCCTTTTCAGTGTGAGGCTGCTACTAGTGAATGGAGAGGAGGTGGGGGTAAAGGGGTGAGAGCAAGACAGAGGAAAAGCTCGCCATGGTCTTTGGCCTCACCTGGATGGTAAGAAGTATGCCGGCACTCTTGCTGACTGTGCAGTAGAAATGTGCCCAGAAGAGGATAGAGCGTCCGTGGCTGTGTGCGCCCGCTGATGGGCAGCGAGGAGAGTTCCTGCTGTTTACAGCACAAGCTCGGTGGCATGCTTAAAGGCTCGGGAAGAAGTGTGACTCGTGGCCAAGAGGGAGAAAGGGCACACTGTGGATGTAGGACTCCCGAGATGGGGATTTCCAGGGCACAGCGAAGGCCCCAGGGATGCAGACATCCTGAGCCTGTCTGCAGCATATCCTTTGGGGATTAGTGGGGATCATCATTCACAAGGACACAAAAGCAAAAAGGAGTGTCCCCCCCCTTTTGATTGTCACCCCAATGTTTAGAAGGAATAAGGCTTCTTTGGCTTCTTTGGTGATTTTTGTCTGCTATGGCCGTTAGTTCCTTCCCTAGAGCAAGGGTACTCCTGGCTGGTTCTCCAAAGGGCTTTGGTCCGGTGGGGTCTCTGAGGTGCCACTAAGAGATCTAAAGAGAATTCTAGGTGTTTGCAGAGAGAAAAGCCACCTAGCCTTTAGGAATTCCAAACTCCCTCCTTTGCAATTCAACTAGCAGGGAGGACAGCCAAGGTTCTGCCATCTCCTTAGGTTTCCAAAGTGAGTGAGAAATAGGCTCCTAGCTATTTAGTAGATGGGGGAACTGAGAGAAAGTCTAAGGGCTTGCCCAGGGTCATAGAGAAACTTCTGTCTCCAGCTCTCTGGCCTATCTGGTAAAGCATTCTGCTTTAAGGCAGAAGAAATGAGTCCAGCAGGATGAGGACCACAGTTCTCTGGGTCCTGTAGTCTTCAAGAGGCTTATGGGAATATTCTCCCAAAGACTCCAGCACTTGAACTGGGGGAAAAGTTTAACTATGGTTAATAAGGGACACCATGATGGAAGAAGCCCTTTGAATCACCCATAAAGAGCCAACTCCAAGATGATCTTTGGCTGGCCAAGGAGGACTTCCTGGTAGGACAGGGGTTAAAGCTGGGCTCCCTGCTTGGAGAGGAAGGAGTCCAACTGAAGTCTGTGACATAATCCTCACAACAGCTCTGTTCATGAGTACATTTTCCATTCTATATCAATGAAAAGCACAGAATGTAAGTGGCCTGTACATTGCAGCTCTGGGCAAACTAGATTCTCTAGAGGAGACAGAGCTGGGCAGGAGAGGCCTCCTTCCTGGGCCATTAAGCGGCTAGAGGTAAGTGTAAGGGCTGCTGGCCAGGGACTACCCCAGGGAACCTGGGACCCAGCACCTTCTCAGTAGCAGTCCTGGCCCTTCTGGAGGGAGACTCACCATGTAGGAGATTACCAGGAACTCCAACGTTGACGGACAAAGTGTCTCACACAAATCACTAGTCAGCTTTGAAAAGAAAACTGGGGCTTCAGGTCAGGGAACAGCTGAAAGAAAGGCACCTAGAGAAAGCCCCTTTCCGTTCCCCTGAAAACCATCTGAGGCAGCGTGCCCCACCAGTGGGAACCGAAACCTCTAGCTTCAGGGCTCCAGTTATCACTGGATCAGGTCCACACGCAAAGAACCAAGCAGAAAGGAGGACTGAACGCGAGATGTGGCAAGGCCACATAGCAGCCTGTCCCGTCCCAGGCTCAGTTCCTCAGAGGTGTAATGTAAGCATGTATGGGGTAACTGGAGCTCGGAGCTATATGGAAAGCAGGAAGAAACCTCTAGGTCAAGAGAGAAAAAGGAAGGCAGATCGAGCTACTGGTCTGGGGACCTTAGGTGGGGCGGTTGATAAGCAAGGGGTGGAATTCTCTGGAAACTCTCTACAGCCACTCAGCAGGAGACAAGCCCAGCGTGGGCAGAGATGCCCTGGAAGAACAGAAAAAGAGACCTAAGCTATCTTATGGACGGCGGGGGAGGGAGAGAGACAGAAAAGGAACTGAGCACCAGGTACCACAGACTGATGTACTCTGAGTTGCAAGACTTAACACCTCAGAGCTGCCACAGGGAAGGGAGAACACTCCTCCCTTCTCTGCGCCCATGTAGCCAAGAAAGCTCTGAGAACCAGGCCTCTGGATGCAAGTTCTAGGCAGTGAGGCATTCACTCCATCCTTATTGGGGTCCCTGTTGTCTCCAAAGGGCCCCTTGGAAGGCAGAAGCACAACAGTGGCTGGTTAGATTTTGTAAAATTTCTTTTTCTGAGCTTTGGTTTGGGGGAATCAGAATTTAAACCTGTACTATCAGCCAGTTCTATTTTTTTCTGGTCTTAAAAAGTCCTGCTTGCTACTGCTCCTCTGGTTAAAGAGAAAAAAAATCACATGGGTTTTCCTCTACAAACTGAAGTTTACAGGTTGTTTTTCTTGTTTCTCTAAATGGAGCCAATTATTCTCACATTTGTTGAAACTTTCAATCAAATTTTATAGCTTGTTAATTTTACAGAATGTCCTTAGAGCAAATAAGATGCAGACAGCAAAGTGAAGTCTTGCGGAGATTATTAAGAAAGCTTAAAATAGCCGGCAAATCCACCGCCAAGGCTGGTGAATATAGGCAGCTTGGCTGGCTTCTGAGGTCATTAGCAATGGGTTAATTATCATCTTTAATAAGGCAAGCCTACAGGACTGGTTACAAGAAGCTAAAGTCAGACTAAAGTGTTTTCACTAACTGAGAGCCTCCGGTTACTCCCGACTCACCCTCACAGGAGACTGCAGGGTGGGAACGACAATTCGGCAGTGGCCAAGGGTGGGTCAGCCTACGAGGAGGCCTGCCAATGAAAGTGCAGACACAGGGAATCCTCTGGAGCTGGGAGGACAGAGGAAGTGGTTCATTCACATTCCTAGAGGGAGGGGTTTCCAGCAGGGAGTGGACTCCAGAGGCAGGAGGGAACTGGCCATAACTGGTACATTCACTCTGAAGACACAGGGAGTAGCTTGCGATGGGGAGATGGACATTCACAGCCTACCTGAATGAGAAGGAGGTGGTACTGGACCAGGAGAGACAGTGGTGGGTCAAAGGGGAGAGAAAAGAAGAACGTGTGCTGGTGCTGAATGACAAAGGGGACAGAGGGAGAAGAGGCATGGTCCCCATGCTAAACGCATAACCTGACAACCCCTGGGCGTATTGTCAAGGGACTCATTCAGCACTTCGCTGTTTCCCCATCCCTGCTGCAGCGGGCCCCCATTTCTATGCGATGCAGCTAAATGTAGGCCTCTCCTGCAGCCACTTTCCATCCCAGTGTCCAGACCCAGCACTTCTTAGTCCTATGTGGTTAGTCCGTGTTAGTTGAGAGGTCAATGAATCACAAGATGAGATGTTAACATCGTCAACCAACCACAGCAGTCACACTATTCCACATGTCTAGTCCCAACAGCTGTGTTTTTTTCACAGTGGAGGTAACGGTGGGGGCACTAGCCATCAGCTGACAACACACAGATGCCTGTTCAGGGTGGTTTGCCAGCCGCTCGCCTCACCCACATCTACTGTGTGTGCATGCGCTTGCACCACTGCACTGCCCCTAAGTCTCCTAGAGAGGGATGGGTGGGAACTGGAAAATGGTTAGGTAGAAGACTTCGGGGAGAGGGAAGAGGCCACCCTAACAGTTTTACTGTTTATTCCAAAAGGTACAGGTACTTGGCTACTGGGTCAGAGATTATGTTTACCCTGGAGAGTCGAGGAAACACAATTAGGGAGCATACACTGGCACTGAGAAACAATGGGTCCATTCTGGAAAGAGGCAAGTTGAGGCAATAAAGGGGGTTGATCAAGCGCCTGGGCTTCACAGTCAGAGAGACTTGTCTTAACTACAACTTCCTAGCTGTGTGTCTACAGACTAGTTACTTAGCATCTCTGAGGCTCTGTTTGTTCAAGTTGTTCGGAGGTTTAAAAAGGATAATACATATCAAACATTTAGCGAGGTGAATGGGCCAAGTGCTCAGTTAATGAATGGCTATTCTTTTCTTTCTTCCTAACTGCCTCACTCTGCTCAGAGGTGCGTGGAAGCCAGACCCCTCAGGTAATGAAGAAGGAAGCATGGGGGTGGCACTCCTCTGGAATGCTTACCTGGCTGTTGAGGCGTCTGGAATATCTTATTCAGAGAACTGAGGTGCTGGAATCAGGCTGCGGGGTAGGCCACTTGGTGGGGGCAAGGCCAGGTCTCTACTAGCTGTCCCTCCTCCTATCTTCCAAAAAGATTCCTAGGTGTAACCTTAGACATGAATTCTGTGGGACTCTCTATAGAGAGGCCTCAAGGACCTGGGCTTTAGGACAAACATGGCATTCATGCACACAACAGAAGTAAAATCCTGTACTGAATATCATGATTGCCTTGTGCCTCTAGCCCCTTCACACTAGGGTTGTGTGGTGGCTTTGTCTTTTTAGCAATGTCCTCCTTAAATGAGACCCAGCTGGATCTCTGAATACAAAAGAAATGATGCGAAAATCCCCAATGTGGCATTTTCTACCCACCTGAATTTCCTGAGCTTGGAATTCTGAACAAAGTCAGAGAGAGGAGTCTGGATTTTCCCATGTAAAGTACAGCTTGCTCTTCTTGAATGGTTCCCTCGTGGAAAGAAACTATTCTCTTCTAGAGCTCTGAGCTCTGGCTGTATGAGCAAGGTGCATTCTCGACATGAGCCTGTTGCAGACAGCAAACTACAGGCAGCAGTAGCTTGGGCTGCAGTCCAATCCGCTTCCCCTGCAGAGTGCTCAGAGAGCAGCCACCCACACTGTCAGGACTCAGGGGCGGATACTGGCACTGCCAACACAAGCCTTTCAGGTCTGGCTGGCTTCAGCTGATCTGAACCTGGAGCACAGGCGCTGGGGCCCTCACTTACTGAACCAGCAGGGGAGGCTACAAGCTCAGCCCCTGGGGATGAAAGTCCTCATGTCTGTCTCAGTCTGCAAATCTCCGCATGCAGCCTGTTTCTACATTGCCAGTTAGTTCTGGGCTAGGAGCACTGTATCTTGGGCTCTAGTTACCCTGAGCTACATACATTCTTATTTGCTTCCAAATGGCCAGGATCAGGAGACCACTCTTTACATCTGTGTTCAGGCTCCTTCACCAAATTTGTTCCTAGTTTTTTTTACGTGTGTGTGGGAGAATACCCTCTCTGAGACATCGGCAGCATTTGACACACTTCTTCAACAGTCAATTCAACAAATATTTACTAAATGCCTACTATGTGCATTAGGCACTATTCCAGGCCCTGAGGATTCAGTAGAAAACAAAGTCCCGGGTGGCTCCAGTGGGTGGCGGGGCACATTCAGATCAGGTATATGGAAGACTCCCGGTACCAAGAGAAAAATACATGACCCTGGCCCTATGACCTAGAGCAGGCAGGTTGGCAGAATCCTCATTCCTCTTTTCTCGAGGAAGAAGAAACAGCCCCAGGAGAAGAGCTCCTTGTAAAGACCTGGCACACTGTTCCTTTATCCCTTTTAGGTGACGGGTCCCCAGGAAGTCGGAATGGAGAATTAATTCCCTTGGGCTCAGCTTTGCTACAAGATGAAATCCCAATCTCTCTTAACTCTTGCCATGACTTGTCTGAGCGCTCTACCACCCACTTGCCCCTCCCCACTATAGATCACCACTCTCCCTTCTTGCTATTATTCCCTAATCCTCAATTCAAGGCCCCAGCAACCCTGTTTGATATTCCCCCCAGATGCTATTTGCCCCCTTTTGCACCTCTGAGGCTTTGCCTTTATTCAATCAGTTCATTCCCTCACCTTCCTTTATGTTTGATAAAAAGTCTTTCTTAAGAAGTCTTATCCAATGTTCCAGCCCAGTGCCCCCAGATTTTTCCTAAGGCTCTACTATGCGATGGGGACTATGTTAGACATCTTAGGCACATAAGAGAGAACAAGGCAGATGCCATCCTTGACCTCATGGAAATTTCCGTCTAGAGAGGGATTCCACAGTAACCAACACTAACTCTTCCAAGTCCACAGGCCCTTCAACACCTGTAGCCGAGGCCAACACTCCATTCACCTTCTCCGACCTCACTGGCAGCCCTCGCATGTGTACTGCTTCCACAAAGAGAGTTCCTGGGAATCAGAGCCATGTGACCACAGCTAGAACCTCCTCCACATCATCCCCCGGTGATCCAACCCTTTCCTGTGTATTTCAAGTGGAGAGGATTCAAGACCATGGGGAAGCTTTTAAAACCATTAAATGCTTAAGAAATGTGTAAGTAATTTTCATGGTTACCTACTAAATGGATTTCTTTGTTTTTCCTGTTATCTTCCAGCCTTGACCACGCTACATGAAAGGTCTGTTAACTATTCTGACTCTACAAGGGGCTTCACTTTCTACTCCGGAGCCCATTCCATTTTTGGACTTTTCTAATTGGTAGAAACGTCTATCTCTTTAAAGCCCAAATCTGCCTCCCAGAGCTTCTAATTCTGTTCCCTGGGGCCACACAAAAAAACCCCACATTCTGCTTTTACCTGACTGGCCTCGAATGATTTGAGGTCAACTGTATTACACCTTCCGCAGGCTGAACAGCTCCACTTCCTTCAACTGCTCCTCACTTCAACTGTCTCCTCAACATCCTGCTTATTCTTTCACTGGGACTTTCACTGAGACTAATGTGTCTCTGAGAGCGAGTGCCCACGTGTGAGAACAGATGGAACATCTCCTTGTTCCGTTCTGGATACTTCGGTTCTATGAATTGAGGCCGAAACTGTACTGGTTTTGCTGTTCACTACCTTGAGCTAAGGACGCATTGTGAGCTTTTTAATCAACAAATCCCCAAAGTGTTTCCACATAAACGGCTAAATAATCTCTCCTCCCACTAAGTGCAAGTCGTCCATGATTCCCTTTTCAACATTCCTTCACTGAGGCCTCCCCATGCTATATACAAAACCCCCATGTATTTACGACTGTGCTGCATGCTACTCACTATGTGCAGCTGACTTTTTGGATAACGTAGGGCTCTACTTTTATTCCTATTTGATTTCACCTTGTAATTTACTTCTATCAATTTTTATTTGGATCCTACATTTGTCACCTGAAAATTCATGACATCTACAGATGTGATCTGTTGATGTGTTAATGCTTCTCAATTTCTGTCTCTCATCAGTCTGTCCTGTTTTCTAAGTAAGATTCTTGAAGGTTGGCACTGTAATTTGTACACACACACATGCGTGTGTGTATACTTAAAGAAAATGTATCTGCAGCATCTAACACACACAGGGTACATGGGCAGTGTGGAGGACACGGTCACAGAGGGGCAGCCACACTGTATGGCATGTGGCTCATGCTCCCTGTGCTGTGCAGCACAGACACTCTGGACAGACTCAGAGATGCTATTTTCTGCTTTGGATAGTGCTCCCCAGGGAGGTTTGGGCTCAGTGAAAGACAGGTACTCTCTTTTGACAGGCTGCCTTTGGAGTTTTGGGTTTGAAATAAGATACCACCACAAGCCAAGCTCTGGGCACGTTTTGCCTTGTCTTAGCTGGAGACTGTGGCCCTAGAACAAGGTATAATACACCTCAGCAAGAGGTGAGCCTTACGTTCTTCAAAGCACCAATGCCATGCCCTAAAACAAACAAACAAACAAACAAAACTGCAGCCATATCTCAAGAATCCACATGGCATATTAAAAATATGGCACACAGAAATTCTGAGATTAGGGCTGAGGTAGAAGGCCACTTTAAGGTGAATTTTCAGATTCTACCCAGAGTCCTGAGACACATGGCCCATGTCTCATAGCTGGAGATAAGCTTGGCTAGCTAAAGCTAACTAACGAAAGTCTATCCACAGTTCGAGATAAGGTATAAGTAAAGTAAATATTTGGGATGCAGGAGAAATTCAATAAATATCAGTTCCCTTTTCTATATCTCTAAACACTAAAAAGCATTTTTTAAGAGAGAGAGAGAGAAAGAGAGCGAGCAAGTGAGTGACGGGCAGAGAGACGGAAAGCAGGAGAAAGAGAGAGAAGTGGGGCTCACCCAAAGCAGGGCTAGAGTTCACCTGATGTGAGACTCGAACTCCTAAACCATGAGATCATGACCTGAGCCAGTCGGACCCTTAACAGGCTGAGCCACCCAGGTATCAACACTGATAGCATTAAAAAAAATTTTTTTTTACATTTATTTTTGAGAGACAGAGCGTAAAGAGGGGAGGGGCAGAGAGAGAAAGAGACAGAATCTGAAGCAGGCTCCAGGCTCTGAGCTAGTGGTCACCACAGAACTGATGCGGGGCTCGAACCCATGAACCATGAGATCATGACCTGATCCGAAGTCAGACGCTTAACTGACCAAGCCACCTAGGTGCCCCTAAAAGCATTTTAAAAAACACCTGTATCTTGGGCACCTGGGTGGCTCAGTTAGTTAAGGGTCTGACTGGCTCAGGTCATGATCCCGTGGTTCATGGGTTCGAGTGTTGGGCTCTGTGCTGATAGCCCGGAGCCTAGAACGTACTTTGGATCCTGTTTCTCTCTCTCTCTCTGCCCCTCCCCAGCTCCTGCTCTGTCTCTCTCTCTCAAAAATAAATAAACAACAACAAAAAAAACCCCAGCTACATCAGAATTACATAGTGTTTGTTAAAAATGCACACCTCTGGATTCCACTTTGGACTACATTTGTATTTCTAGGGATAGGGGCTTGGAATGCGTACTCTAAATAAGTGTTCCAGGTACTTACTAAACACTGAAGTTTGAGAATCAGTGCTTTAAAGGATGGAAGACTACATGAAGTTCCCACGAAGCATGAGATCATGACCTGAGCCAAAATCAAGAGTTGGACGCTTAACTTGACTGAGCCTCCCAGGTGCTCCTGAAGCAGTTGTTGTTGTTGTTATTGATATTATTGGTATTGTTATTATTATTTAATGATTTTACTTTCAAGTAATCTCCACATTCACAACCCTGAGATCAAGAGTCGCACGTTCCTCCAACTGAGCCAGCCAGGTGCCCCTGAAGCAGTTAGTACTACATTCAGGTAATGATTATAGAGAAGAAGAAACTGAAACTTGAGTGAATGAAATGAGACCTGAAGCCAGATGCAAGGAGTTCCTAGACTCGTGTCCATGCCACCTCACCAGAGCCACTTCCCGGGACCACTTTCTGCCACAGGGATTTCGCCGTAACAACAAAGCCTGCCATGTGCTTTGTTCACCGGTAACAGCTCCAGCTAACACTTCGTGAACGGCGGCCATGTGCCAGGCACGGTGCCAAATACCTCCAATTCACAACCCCATGAAGTAGGTGCTGTCATCATCTCCATTTCACAGATGAGGAAACCAAGGCACAGAGAGGTAACTTGCTCAAGGTTATACAACTAGTAAATGGAGGAACTAAAATGTGCCTCTGCTCTTTTTTTCTTTTAATTAAGGTTTTAATTTTAATTACTATATAGTTAACATACAATGTTACATTAGTTTTAGGTGTACAATACAGTACTTCACCAATACTATGTACGTTATTCAGGCCTCCTCATGGTAAGTGTACTCTTTAATCCCCATCCTCTATTTCCTCCGCACCCCCGACCCGTGTGCCTCTGCTCTTAACCAGTGTTTCAACTGGCCACAGTTCTCCATGAATCCAGAACGTTTACCTGTGCTTCAGGAAGAGATTCTCACAATCCCCACGAGGGGAAAAGTCTGATTTAGTACAGAAACTCAAAGTGGGCAGTCTCTGGCTGCTCACTGCTTGAAGACTGACCTCCTTCGGGCACTCTTCCCACAGGAGGCTGACATGGCATGAGTCTGGGGAGAGCAGGGTCCAGAGGAAAGTTCACTTCATGCTTTCCTAACTTATGTGATCTTGGCTAAATCACTGAACCTTGTTTGCAAAATGCAGATGATTCTGAAGGTCTCTTTCTATTCTTAAATGTTTCTATGATTCTGGGCAGTCATCTTGGAAAGGAGGAGAGGAAAGACAGTTCTGCCACTGACCTTGATGCTGGAGTTCAGCTCTGTCACAGGGGTCAGTGCCAAGAGCTGGGCTTGGCCTTCTCAGAAGGGCTGAGGCTTCAGAATCTGAACTAACAGTGAGAGGCTAGAGACAATTCATGATGGAAAAAGGTGGTATCGGTTCTTCTCATATGATAAGCCACTCAGGAAGACTTGGAGGGTTTTATGGAATCATTAGCACAGAGCTCCCCTCTGGCCACAGCAGAGGAAGAAAGAGCAGACCAGTTTATAAAGCTCCAGAGTGGAAAATTTCTGTTGGTCTCCAAACTAAGTTTTTGGCTTTCTGTGAAGTTTGGAAAGACTTACACTGATGTTTTAATCACCTGTTTAGTGTTCTGAAGACTCTTGTCAGCGGCCTCACTGAGCGTGCTCCAGCAGGCAGTGGGGAGCTGCTGGCTCACACACCGTGATCTTTTCGTGAGCCATTTCTTTCCCATGGCCATCGACACCCTGTAGCTCTCTCCAGGCCACTTGGAGGGTATGAGCCAAAACTGTGAGCCTCCCCATAGGAGGCTGAGGGCAAGCTTTCTGGCTAGCTTCTCGCCAGATCCAAAGCCAAGAAGGGCCCCTTAAGAAAAGCCAAGGGGCAAAGAGGTAAGAAGTGGTCTCTGGAGATCAGAATACAAACTCAGGGCAGGGCACATTTTAGAAACAAAAACTCATGAGCATGCAAGAAACCCATTAGGGAGGTTCAGGGTAGCAACATGTAGAACAAGTCAGCATTTTACTTCCTCTGCAATTTTCACTGCTCACAGCTTCTCAGTGGCTGAAATATCCCATTGTACTGGGAAAGCTGTGGTGGAGATGAACTGGTAACTGCTGGCTGCCAGGCATGATGTTATTTCATTTGACTATCACAGTAAACCTTTGAGACATAAAGAGGAAGAGGAAACTGAAGCTCGGATTTGAACCCAGATTCGTGTTACTCCAAAGTCTGTGTTTGTTATACTTCGTAGCCTCTTCGGAAGGAAATGAGGCTTTTGGGGAAGAGGATTTAAGCTCAGGTCCTTTTCACTAAAGGATGCCTCCCACCCCGCAATCCCACTCAGCAGCAACCCAAAGGCCCATCACCAGGACAAAAGAAACAGTTCTGATAAGGCTGCATTCAGATGAACACAAACCAAATGGATGCTTGGCTAAGCCGTGGGCAAGAACAAAGGTAATGAAATTTAAAATTTCTCAGCATTTCTCCATAATAGGAGTTCTAGCTTTCAGATTAATTTCATTTCTCTGGACACAGTAGGGGCAAGACCTTAGCTAATCAGTTGATGAAATGAACAGATATGCGAAACTAGTCACTGCTGGGTGCCAAGTTAAGATCTATATATGAGCGTCCCCAGGTTGTCTGCAGCACATAGTCTTGAACTCTGGATGGACCTTAAAGAGGCAAGTCCATCAGGGAGCAAGGGGACAAGAAACAGGAAATCAAAGTCATCGCCTTCCACCTGGCACCCCCTGGCTCCACAAATCCATTAGTCTGAGACACTTTTTACTATGCAAGCAACAGGGTTCACCTGGCAGCTCTTGATCTTGGAGCCAGACATGAAGGCAGAGAAGAGGAAGAACAATAGTTTGGTTCTCAGGAGAAAGATCAGGCTTCAGGAGGAGATGCTGATTTCTGACTGAGTTCTCAGGGAGTACCTCCCTGCCACAGAATTTTGTCTTTCCTTGTCTTCTCTCTTCTTTTCAGGGGAGGCTTCCTCAGCTGTCTGCTCTCTGGCTAAGAGTTAACTTGCCTTTGTCTAGCTGGGACCCTCCACACATGCCATTGTCCCCTGCCCCATTATGCCTGAGCTGAGGCAGAGAAGCCTCCAACGTGGCTTTCACGGGACGAAGGGAAGAGGTCTCAAGGGAACTCTGCTTACTGAGGAAAAAGAGACTCCTAAAGTGGCAACCGGCACAGAATGCCCTTCCTCAGTGACCTCAGAGGAACTGACAAAGGGTACAATTAGAGGGGGAGAGAGAAGGAAGGGAAAAGAGAGGAAGGCCATGATCAGAGAGGTTTTAAGTCCCACAGGAATAACTGTGAGGATGAGGAAAAGGCCATCTTGTCATGAAGGCAAAATGAACCAGGCCCATCTGAATTAGGACAGAGGGAAGGAGGGCGCTGGGATAATGAATGGGGGCAGAAGCTTACAGACCACTGCATGCATGAGGGGAGGCAGGAGAACAGTGTTCCAAAGCTGATGACAAGGCAGACAGGAAACGTACATGTCCTTGCCGACAGGAAAGAAATAGTGAAATTCTGGGTCTCCTCTCATCTGCAGGATTTCTAACAGGCGTCTGAAGTTCACCCTCTTCCCAAGGATGTGCTGACAGCTGGGAATACTGCCCTTCAGGTCAGGCAGGGCAGGGGTCTAGACCTCTCCAGGAGTTCACAAAGAGGTTCAGTAAGGACTCAAACCACGATCCAAAACACAAATGGGACTGCCATTTCCTGTTGGGTTTCCATGCTGTAAAAAAGCAGGGGAGAAATGCCAACTACAAAGTGCTCTGTCTTCTGTGGAAAATGGAGTATGCAATGTATCCGGCTCCAGGTTCTGACTTGTAAATCTAAGTGAGAACTAGTTGCTAGCTGCTGGAGGATTATACTGTTAAAGAGATATTCCACCATCCAACCTGCCAGCCTTTCTGCTCGCTGTCCATAGACTTCTAAGCAGATGATGACAAAGTTGTCTTGGACCTCTGTAGGAAGGGCAGCCTTGGGCTTTGGCAGCTTCTTCTGGACCCCAGTTCACTGTCCTGTGTTCTTAAACAGCCATCTGTGAGGGTTATTTAGCTTGGAACTAGATGAGGGTGAGGATGTGGAAAAAATAAACTGAGCAGACAAAGGATGGGGGGGGCGGAGAGAGAGAGAGAGAGAGAGAGAGAGAAAGGCAGGTGGCATGTTCATGAGACTATGTGCCAGGGCTGAGAATGGGGTGGGATTGCAGAAAGGAATGATGCCGGAAGGGGGCCAGCATGGGAAGCTCTGGAACACCCAGGACAGCATGATTTTCTTTTCAAAGTGTTTTGCTGGTTTCTGAAGGGCTCACATACCCTCAACTTGAGGGTTTCCATATAGGAGGATGCTGGGATAACTCAACTGTAAGGACATGTGCCTTGCCTTTGGAATCCTGCCTAATTTAGCATTGTAAGATAATGGCAATGGGTGAAAGGTAGAAAATGGAGACAGTGGAGGTTCTGAGGGAATCTTTATGAATTACAGAAACCAGCAACAGCGACCGCAGGATGATCTGGAATCGACATGGGAATCTGGTGTGGGACCAAAGTGTAACTGGTCATTCATTTGAAGTCTTCTTAACTGCCTCTACACTCACTATGAAGAATATATAAATCAAGAGACTTTTGTTTTCAAAATCTAGACATTTTCACTTACAATATTTCATTTAATCCTTAATGAGATATCATGAAGGGACAGATTACTGTCACCCCCATTTTACAGAGAGTAAACCTAAGCCTGGACAAAATAAACAACTTATATGGAGTTTTCTTATGACCAGAAGAGAATGAAGACTATGACCTCCAACTAATTCAGGGACATTTGTTTTTCTGCAGGTCATTCTGGCAAAACGGCATTGAAATTGATGGTATCTCAGCTGACTCATATCTGATCACCAAGCCTATGTAGTATATCCTTAAAGCATTTGTAAAAGAGTCCAAAAAGCTGCTGTCAGAATGTATTTCTGATTCTTTACTAAATATTTCCAAGTCATTGGACTAAGAACAGGTTTGGGGGTCACAAGCCATTCCCTATGAATGCTGCGTATCCTGCCTCTAAAGCACGCATACAGAAAGACATGCCAACAGTCACAGACTGCAGTTGACCCTTGAACAACACAGGTTCAAACTGCGTGGGATCCACTTATACGCAGATTTTTTCTGATAAATACAGTACAGTACTGTATTTTCTCTTATGTTTTTTTCTTACTTATTTCAAGTTTTTATTTAAATTCTAGTTAGTTTACATATATGGTATATATGGTTCCTTATGATTTTCTTAATATTTTTTTCTCTAGCTTACTTGATCATCAGAATACAGTACATAATAAATATAACATATAAAATATATGTCAATCGACTGTTTATATTATTGGTAAGGTTTCTGATCTCCAATGAGCTATTAGTAAAGTTTCTGGGGAACCAAGAGGTTTTTTTTTTAATGCTTATATCTTTTTGACAGAGACAGAGACAGAGCATGAGTGGCAGAGGGGCAGAGAGAGAGAGAGGGAGACACAAAATCTGAAGCAGGCTCCAGGTTCTGAGCTGTCAGCACAGAGCCCGATGCAGGGCTCAAACTCACAAACCATAAGATCATGACCTGAGCTGAAGTCAGATGCTTAACTGACTGAGCCACCCAGTGCCCCTGGGGAGCCAAGTTTTATGCATATTTTCAACTGCGCAGGGGATCAGCACCCCAAGGCCTGTGTTGTTCAATGGTCCACTGAACTTTGAAGTACAGTTTCATTGCTTCACACTGGTAAGCCAGACCAAAGTTCTGTACCAGCCTGTACTAGGGAAGCCCCCACAGTTTCAACTTTATAAAAACTGACAACACAGAAATAAAAGCTGTCAATAAATTTTGTTATTTAGACTAAAGTCACTCCTGCTGCTGACAAAGCAGAAGAGAAGCTCAATGAGAGCATCTTCTAGGAGGCACTGAGGACACGGTGGCACCTTTGCTTCAAGGACCAAGCCAAACTGCAGCTGCTTAGTTATGTGTAAATACATGGCACACAGTAAAAACAAAGAGTAAAATAGGCTGAACTTTAAAAACAAAATCTTCTCATTCTGATTTCTAGAGCCTCTGCTCCCTAGCCCTGTGCCAGCTTCTGGTGTGTCCTTCAGAGATACGTGTATGCACACCCCCATATGATTAACTGTGGGCTCTCCCGATTCTTCTTATAAATACATGTATATAAATGGTGATGTACTTTGCCATTTAAAAAAACCTAACAGTATATCTCAGAGATCATCAACATCATTTGTGAAACACATTCCATAACAAATGCTAAAGATCATCAATAATAAAGTTTTGGATCACATCCAGAAAACTTTACATGTTTATTGCAACAGAGTTTCTCTGTGTTGGGAAGACTAAAAAACCTAGAAAAGGAAGCAACACAGAGCAGATTGGAGAAAACAGCTGTTTGTTAGTCAAGTCCGTCAGGCCTGGGAGTAGTCAGCAACAAGAGACCCCTCAACCAGGCATGGTCGCAAATGACAAGACGATTGGGCAAAAGAAGCTGCATTTACATATTACAGAAGATAATGAAGTGTAGTATGTGCTCCGGTCTGCATGCTGCCCAGAAACAGTGCTATTTCTGAAGCACACACATAGACATGCAAACAATCATAAACTATAATCCCTGAACGCTACAGGTTTGAGCTATACGGGTCCACTTATATGCAGATTTTTCCCAACAAATACAGTATATGGTACTATAAGTGTACTTTCTCTTCTGATTATTTATTTATTTATCTAGAGAAAGAGAGAGGGGAAGAGGGAGAGAGAGAAAGCATGTGAGCAGGGGAGGGGCAGAGAGGCTCCATGGTCAGTGCTGAGCCCAACATGGGACTCAAACTCATGAACCGCCAGATCATGACCTGAGCCGAAACAGAGTCAGAAGTTTAACTGACTGAGCCACCCAGGCGCTCCTGATTTTCTTAGTATTTTCTCTAGCTTACTTTTGCCAGAGTAAATCAACATCAGGAGGGTCTTCAACAAATGTGAAGCCCAGAAACAAACACTGTAACATTTTTTACAGAAGCAGTAAATTGTGTTAATTTCATCTCTAAGGGTAACCCAGGTAACATGGCAAGAGGCACTTGTATATCTGAAGGCTCAGCCATCGCCAGCGAGTACTGGTCTCCATCAGGGACAATATGCAGCTCCCACAGAAGAGAAAGATACAGGGCGGTGTTTCAGGCTGATCTCAGTCTGAGGTTCCGCTGTGTAAAAGTGCCCTCTACTAGGGGCAGGGTATAACATTTTTGCTACATTTTAAGATATTCCACTGAATTCATTCAATGAATATTAGTTAAGCACCTGCTATGTGTGCCAGCCTTATTCAAGACATAAGGTATACATCAATGAATAAAACAATATTCTTGCTGTCATGAGCTTAACGTTCTTGTGAGACTGGGGAACAAATAAGCAAATAAACACAGGACAAGTAAGTGGGAAGTCCTACAGAAAAAACTATGTATGGGAAGAGGGGCAGAGCAACAGGGTGGGCAGAAGACTGCCATTTTATAGAAGATGAACAGGGAAAGGCTTCTGGAAAAAGTGCCATTAAAGCAGATGTGAAGGGGTGAGCCACAAGGCGGAGATGCCTCAGAAGGGCTTGCCAGCCACGCAGGGTAGAGAGAGGAAAGGCCTTTGCGAGTTTATGCAACTTGCACGCCCTCCATGCAGTTTCTGGATGGTTTCCATCACAGATGAGAGTTTTATGTTGAATTTTAAGTTGACCACAAATATTTAACTTCCCTGGACCACAAATGCAGTATCTTCTCTGCGGTTTTGCTGGCACAAAGCACATATTTACGAATCTCTATATGTCTGCCTGTTATTTAAATTTCTTATATAAGTGCCAAGGTTTTTAGTTGTGATTTACCCTCTCTCACTCAGTATTAGTGGATGTGAACCCTAATCAGGCCTAATTCTTGGAGAAAGAAGATACCTTTACAATTGAAGTACAGGGTCTTCCTAGTTAAATATCCTATTACTGCTTTCCTTTTCAAAAACTATCACTGGAGGGTCAGTTCCGAGCGCTTGTATTTGAATTACAATGTAAAAATTAAAAAACTTCTGTGTTTTCCCCCACTGGAATGTAACAAATAAAACTTAGTACTATCTACATACTTTTGCTACATTAAAAAGCAAGATGAGTAAACAAAAAGAGCCAGGTGTGATGAGCCCCAAGCTTCTGGCTGTATGTCCCTATTTACATACCAATTCCTGAGGATTCTAATCAGTGCAAGAGTTACACAGGAACCGCCCCCCCAGCTGCATCTCCACTAGCTGGCTTGGGCAAGGGCTCTGGCTCTGCAAGAACACAAGATTCTGGGTCTCCCTCATCCCAGGGCCAGTGTCTTTTACCCCGCTGGCAAGAGATCCATGTAACTTTTTATCAAATAAAGGCACACAGGCAGATCATCTGAAACTCTTGAGTTCCAAAACAACCATTCCTACCCCGTGCTGGATATCTGACATTGCCTTCATCTTTCTCAGTGCAGCTTACTGAATCTTTGGGCTACTCACATGAAGGCTGTAGGGGTGGGGGAAACCCCAACACAGAAAGACTTAAGAGACATCTTAGTGAATCACTGGATTGTTTCTTCCTGAATTTTACAGAGGAGTAATATAGCTACTTGTTATGAAGTATTAAGTGACACATACATCTAAATACATGCAAGTATATTTTAAGAACAATGCTCACCTTAATAAAATGAATATGACTTTCAAAGTATTCGACTTGGAAGGCCAAAAACTTATTTAAAAAAACTAGCACTGGCTTGTAATTAGAATGGCTTTAAGTAGATGCTTCTAAATATTTTGTCCATCCTTCCAGATTTCCACTGACATGCACATATCAGACTGAGGCAATCACATACCAGGAAGTATGAAGAATTTTCTGCAAGACAAACGACAGATGGGACTGGAATGAGGAAAAGCATAGCTGATGTTCAATCCTCTGCCTGTCTGATAAGTATGCAGATGAGACGTTGGCAGCAGTGCCCCGTTAAATGTCCTCATCTTGGAGCAATGAGGACCAGAGCCAAGGTGGGTCGTGGTACACTTCGAAGGGCCACAGCTAGATCCCACCAGGATATCAGAAGAACCGAGCAGTTGCTGGCTTATGATTGCTGTGGGTGCCCACATGAGGCAGAAGAAAGGCAAAGCTGAGGTTGGCTTCTAAAAGAGGCAAACAACCCAAAACAAGAACGCTAAGTTAAGAAACCTTGTCTACCACAGAAAACAGGGGTTTAGCTCTCAGCTGTAACTATCTCTGCTTCTAGTTTCCCTTCTCTACTCTAGCTGAGTTCCACACCAGACAATGTTTCTCTTTTCCCTTTATCTATACCTGAAAATCTTGAAGAGACCTGTCAAAGTTCCCAATAAGAGACTGCTCTGATAAGGATGGGAAAAAAAATCACCTTACATATGAGAAGGTGTTACAGCTGGGGCCGCGTGGCTGGCTTAGTCAGTAGAGCATGTGACTCTTGATCTCAGCGTTTTGAATTTGAGCCCCACGCTGGGTGTAGAGATTATTTAAAAATAAAAAAAATTTAAAAAAGGAAAAGGTATTACAGTTGAACAGAAGGATACAAAAATAAGGAGTAAGTAAATATCTCTCTAGGAGAGTTACTGTGAAAATTTTGCAAACTTATAAATCAATACTATTTAAGAGTTAACAGTAACTGCACAAGGACAGATTAACAGACCACTGGAGCAGAACAGAAGGTAGAAAAAGACCTAAACATATACAATCACCCAACTTATGACAAAACACTACTGCAGGTCGGGGGGGGGAAAATGGAACTTTCAATAAATGGTGCTGGATCAACCAGGTATCTGGGAAAAAAATAACCTTCCTTCTACCTTATGCCTTAAAACAAAAATTCAAGATGGACTACAGACCTAAATGTTAAAGATAAAAATAACTTCTAGAAGAAAATACAGAGTATCTTCATGATCTTCGAGTTGGCACACATTTCTTAAATAGGACATAAAAAAAGGGGCGCCTGGTGGCTCAGCTGGTTAAGCGGCTGACTCTTGGTTTCATCTCAGGTCATGATTTCATGGTTTCGTGAGTTCAAGCCCCACGTTAGGTTCTGTGCTGCATGGAGCCTGCTTGGGATTCTCTCTGCCCCTTCCTCACTCATGCTGTCTCTGTGCCTCTCAAATAAATAAAACTTAAAAAAAAAAAAAGGACATAAAAAACATTTAACCACAAAGGAAAGAATTTTGACTTCATCAAAACTAAGAACTTGTGTTCATCAAATGACACCACTGACAGTAATATGAGCCATAGACTGAGAGAAGATTTTTTTTTAAGTTTATTTATTTTATTTTTTGAGAGAGACAGAGATAGAAAAAGAGAGAATCCCAAGCAGGCTCCATGCTGTCAGTACAGAGCCTGATGCAGGGCTCAGTTTCATGAACAGTGAGATTATGACCTGAGTCAAAATCAAGAGTTGGATGCTTAACCAACTGAGCCACCCAGGTGGCCCCATATTTTCAACATATAATCCAACATAGGACTTAATATTATGAATATTAAAAAAATAATCCTACAAATCAATTAATAAAAGACAAACCACCCAGGGAAAAGAATGGGTAAAAGAACAGGCACTCCATAGAAGAGGACATCCAAATAGCCCACAGCACCAGAAAAGGTACTCAATATCATTCATCAGGAAAATGCAAATTTGAATTACAATGAGATATTTCTACATACCCACCAGAATGGCTAAAATAACCAAAACCAAAATCAAAACCAAGTGCTGCCGAAGATGTAGAACGACTGAAACGTTCATACACTGTAGATGGTCCTGTGTATCGCTATCACCATACCGGATATCTGTTGGGCAGTATCTACTAACGTAACACACACCTGTCTTATGCCCTAACAGTCCCATTCCTAAAAGAGAGAAATAAAAAGCAAAAGTCCACCAAAAGACATACATAAAAATGTTCATGGGAGCTTTAGTCATAATAGCTAACACTGGTAAAAGAAACACATTTTCATCAATAGTAGAATAAACAGGGGTGCCTGGGTGGCTCAGTCAGTTAAGTGTACAACTTCAGCTCAGGTCATGATCTCATGGTGTGTCAGTTTGAGACTTGCATTGGGCTCTGGGCTGACAGCTCAGAGCCTGGAGCCTGATTCTGATTCCCTCTCTCCCTCTCTCTCTGCCCCTCTATCTCTCTCTATCTCAAAAATAAATAGACATTAAAAAAATAGTATAATACTATAAAGCTGTAATCATCAAGATGGTATGGTGTTGCCACAAAAACAGACACAGAGACCAATGGAATAGAATAGAGAGCCTAAAATGGACCCACAAATGTATAGCCAACTAATCTTCGACAAAGCCGGAAAGAATATCCAATGTAAAAAACAAAAAACAAAAACCCAGTCCCTTTGGCAAGTGAGGCTGGGAGAACTGGAGAGCAACATACAGAAGAATGAAACTGGAACACTCTCTTACACTATACACAAAAATAAATTCAAAATGGATGAAAGACCTAAATGTGAGACAGGAAACCATCCAAATCCTAGAAAACAGGCAACAACCTCTTTGACCTTGGCCACAGCATCTTCTTACCTGACATGTATCCAAAGGCAAGGGAAATAAAAGCAAAAATGGGGGCGCCTGGGTGGCTCAGTCAGTCAGGCATCCGACTTTGGCTCAAGTCATGATCTTATGGTTCATGGGGTTCAAGCCCCACATCAGGCTCTATACTGAGTGTTTGCTCAGAACCTGGAGCCTGCTTCGGATTCTGTGTCTCCTTCTCTCTCTGCCCCTCCTCTGCTCACACTCTGTCTCACTCTGTCTCTCCAAAATAAATAAATGTAAAAAAATTTTTTTTTTAATTTTTTTAAATGTTTTATTTATTTTTAATACAGAGAGAGACAGAGCATGAGAGGGGGAGGGGCAGAGAGAGAAGGAGACACAGAACCGGAAGCAGGCTCCAGGCTCTGAGCTAGCTGTCAGCACAGAGCCTGACGCGGGGCTCAAACCCATGAACGTGAGATCTGACCTGAGCCAAAGCCGGAGGCTTAACCGACTGAGCCACCCAGGCGCCCCCAAATTTTTTTTTAAAAAAAAGCAAAAATGAGCTCTTGCGACCTCACCAAAATAAAAAACTTCTGCACAGCAAACAGTCAACAAAACTAAGAGGCAACCAACAACATATTGTATAGAAGGGTTAGTATCCAAAATCTATAAAGAACGTACCAAATTCAATACCCAAAAAATAAATAATCCAGTGAAGAAATGGGCAAAAGACACGAATAGGCATTTTTCCAAAGAAGACATCCAAATGGCTAACAGACACTTGAAAGATGCTCAACATCGCACATCATCAGGCAAATACAAATCAAAACCACAGTGAGACACCACCTCACACTGGTCAGAGTGGCTAAAATTAACAGCTCAAGAAACAACAGGTGTTGGCGAAGATGTGGAGAAAGGGGAACTCTCCTGCATTGTTGATGGGAATGCAAACTGGTGCAGCCACTCTGGAAAACAGTGTGGAGGCTTCTCAAAAAATTAAAGATAGAATTATCCTATGACCCAGCAATAGCACTACTAGGAATCTATGTAAAGTGCTGATTCATAGGGGTACATGTACCTCCAATGTTTATAGCAGTGCTACCAACAATCACTAAATAGTGGAAAGAGTCCAAATGTCTAACAATCGATGAATGGACAAAGATGTGGTATATACATAGAATGAAATACTACTTGGCAATGAAAAAGAATGAAATCTTGCCATCTGCAACAACGAGGGTATTATGCCAAGTGAAATTAGTCAATCAGAGAAAGACAGTATCCTATGTTGTTACTCATATGTGGAAGTTGAGAAACTTAACAGAAGACCATGGGGGAAGGTAAAGAAAAAGTTATAAAGAGGGAGGCAAACCATAAGAGGTTTTCAAATACAGAGAACAAACTGAGGGTGGAAGAGGGTGGGGGGGTCAGGGAAAATGGGTGATGGGCATGGAGGAGGGCACTTGTTGGGATGCTCACTGGGAGTTGTATGTAAGCGATGAATCATAGGAATCTACTCCTGAAGCCAAGAGCAAACTGTATACACTGTATATTAGCTACCTTGACAATAAATTATATTAGAAATAGTAAATGAACAAATTGTGGTATATTCATATGAAAAAAAATACTACACAGCAATCATGAAGAATGAACTACTTAAAGGCAGCAACATGAATGAATCTTTCTCGGGCTGTGTTGAACAAAAGAAGTCAGATACAAAGAGTATATACTATATGATTCCATTTATACACAGTTCAAAAACAGGCAAAACAAATCGCTAGTGAATGAGGTCAGAATGATGGTTACCTGTGTGAAGGAGAGTATTAACAAGAAGAGGCACAAAGGAACCTGCTGGGATGTCAGAAATAGTCTGTATCGTGATCTAGGTGGCGGTTAGTACGATATAAGCACATATACAGATGTGCTGAGCTTAAACTTTAAGAATTGTGTGGGGCGCCTGGGCAGCTTAGTCAGTTAGGCATCTGACTTCAACTCAGGTCATGATCTCATGGTTTGGGAGTTTTAGTCTCCATCGGGCTCTGCGCTGACGGTGTAAAGCCTGCTTGGGATTTTCTCTGTCTCCCCACTTTTGCTCTCTCTCTCAAAATAAATAAATTAACTTAAAAAAAAAAACCCATAAGAGTAGTGTACATTATTTTATGACAGTTAAATCTCAAAAAAGTAAAAAACACACACTAAGTTGCATTAAATAGTCATATGAGAAAATGATCAGGGAAAACTACAGGTAAGACAGTAAGTAGCAGTTAAATATAACAGAAAACCAAAACAACAAAACAGAACATTTGCTTGAGCCTCTTCTACAACACAGAATTAGAGATGAAAGTCAAGTAATGTGGAGACAGATCCCCAACCTTCACTATTTATTTATAAAAAAATTTTTTATTGTTTATTTTTGGTAGAGAGAGAGCATGAGCGGGGGTGGGTAGACAGACAGAGGGAGACACAGAATCAGAAGCAGGTTCCAGGCTCTGAGCTGACAGCACAGAGCCTGACGGAGGCCTGAACTCACCAACCATGAGATCATGACCTGAGCCAAAGTCAGATGCTTAACTGAATAAGTCACCCAGGTGCCCCATATTCATTTACTTTTTAAGTAGCCCTCATGCCCAGCATGAAGTCCAACACAGGGCTTGAACTTATGACCCTGAGATCAAGACCTGAGCTGAGATAGAGTACAGACACTTAACTGACCAAGTCACCCAGGTGCCCCAGATCCTGTATCTTTAAAAGATACTCCAGGGGCACGTGGGTGGCTCAGCTGGTTAAGCATCCAACTTCAGCTCAGGTCATGATCTCATGGTTTGTGGGTTCAAGCCCCACGTCGGGCTCTGTGCTAACAGCTAGTTCAGATCCTGGAGCCTGCTTCAGATTCTGTATCTCCCTCTCTCTCTGACCCTCCCCTGCTCATGCTGTCTCTCTCTGTCTCTCAAAAAATTAATAAAAACCATAAAAAAAAAGAAACCTTACTCTTTAAAAAAAAGTTACTCCAGAGAGGGGCACCTGAGTGGTTAGTTCGATTAAGCCTCCGACTCTTAATTTCAGCTCAGGTCATGATCTCACAGTTCATGGGATGGAGCCACATAGCGTTCTGTGCTGGGCTGGTAGCCTGTTTAGATGCTGATGCTCTCTCTCCCTCTTCCCCTGCCCCTCCCCCACTCTCTCTCTCTCTCAAAACAAAACAAAACAAAACAAAAAAATAACTCTACTCCAGAGAGATCAAGACAGATAGGAGTAGAACATGATCTCAAAAAATGAGGAAGAACGGGCACCTGAGTGGCTCAGTCTGTTAAGCATCTGACTTCAGCTCAGGTCACAATCTCAGGGTTCATGAGTTCATCATGAGTTCGAGCCCTACACAGGGTTTTCTGTTGTCAGCACCGAGCCCTCTGTCCCCACCTCTCTCTGCCCCTCCTCTGCTTGTGCGCACACACTCTCTCAAAAATAAACATTTAAAAAATTATTTTGAAAATGAGAAAGGATTAAGAAAGAGAGAAAGAAGGAAACTCTCTAGAGTGAAAAATTTACAGCCTGAACATTCTAAGGGCATGGTAAGAAACTTAACAAGAAACCAACACCTTCATTAAGGATGGCAAATCAGGGGCACCTGGGTGGCTCAGTCAGCTAAGTCTCCGACTTCGGCTCAGGTCAGACCTCACATTCGTGGGTTCAGGCCCCGCGTCGGGCTCTGTGCTGAAAGCTAGTTCAGAGCCTGGAGCCTGCTTCCGGTTCTGGGTCTCCTTCTCTCTCCACCTCTCTCCCTCTCATGCTCTGTCTCTCTCTGTATCAAAAATAAATAAAACATTAAAAAAAAAAAAAGGATGGCAAATCTGTGGCTTCATTTGTATTAGTGGTAAAGAGTGCTGTGATCAATGTGTAATGCCTGTCTTTGGCACAGAATGAAAGGACACCGATCAGACATTTGCCAGACATATCTTGGTTCAGTCTTTAATTTCCAAGGATAATGAGAAAAAAATAATCCTATAAGCATTAAAAAAAAAAAAATAACACACACAAACCTGATTGGCTTTAGACTTTTCTGCCTGAATGCTAGTTAGCTATGCATGTAGAAGGGCAAAAGAAAACACATTCTCAGATAAACTAAGACTTAGAAAGATGATAAACATTTTCCTTTTAGAAAAAAATTTTAGTTAAACATATATACCACTAAAACAAGATATCAGTAAAAACTCAAGAAAACTGTTGAAAAAGAAATCAGAATATCTTCAACAAATAGCATTATATGGCATTTTAAAAAGGAAGGTGTGGAAACGGTTACATATTAAAAGGGCCTTGATATCATATCACCCAAATACAAAGGCATGGAGCTTGTCTATCAGATTAAAAAAATTTTTTTAATGTTTTTATTTATTTTTGAGAGAGAGACAGCTTGAGCAGGGGAGAGTCAGAAAAGGAGGGAGACACAGAATCAGAAGACAGGCTCCACGCTCTAAGTGGTCAGCACAGAGCCCAAAGTGGGGTTAGAACCCATGAACCATGAGATCATGACTTGAGCTGAAGTCTGATGCTTAGACTGAGCCACCCAGGTGCCCCTATCAGATCTTAATCCTGATGAAGCTATTGTGAAATGGCATTAAAAAAAATTAATTCCAGTATAGTTAAAATACAGTGTTATATTAATTTCAGGTGTACAATAGGGTGACTCAACAATTCCATTTCTCATTGCTCACTGTGATAGGTGCTGCACTCTTAATCCCCTTCCCCTATTTCACCCATCCCTGTAGGCACCTTCCCTAGAGGTTTTTTTTTTAATTTGGTTTGTCTTTTGTTTTTGTTTTGTTTTTAAATTCCACATATAAGTAAAATCTTTTAGCATTTGTTTTTCTTTGACTTACTTCACTCACCCTATATATCCATCTATGGCAAGATTTCATTCTTTTTTCTGGCTAAGATTTATTCCCTTGTGTGTGTGTGTGTGTGTGTGTGTGTGTGTGTGTGTATGCATATATACAACCTCTTCTTTATCTATCCTTCATCTATCAATGGACAGCTGAGTTGCTTCCATAATCTAACTATTATAAATAATGCTGCTACAAACATAGGGGTGCATGTATCTTTTCTAATTAGTGTCTTCATATTCTTTGGGTAAATACCCAGAAGTGGAATTACTGGATCGTATGGTAGTTCTATTTTTAACTTTACTGTTTTCCATAGTGGCCTCACAGTTTGTATTCTCACCAACAGTGCACAAGGGTTCCTTTTTCTCCACACTGTCACCAACACTTGTTTCTTGTGTTTTTTATTTTAGCCAGTGAAATGGTATGTTTGAGATAATCTGGAGAATCTGAAAATGGACTTAAAAATTATTAATTTTGATATGTGTAATAATGTTATAAGAAGTTACGTTAGAGGGAAAAAAAAGCCTTATAAGTTAGAGATACCTACTCAAGTATTTTAAATGAACGGAGTTTGATTTAAAACTTCCAAGAATAAAAATCTGGCAGAGAGATAAAGGAGAATGATTGAAAAAATATTGGCAAAATGTTGACACCTACTCAAGCTACATAATGATTCATTATGTTATTCTTTCTAATTTTCCTGTATGTTTGAAAATTACAACAACAAAAACTAACAAAAAACCAAACCTAAGAACAAAAATAAACTGTTTTAAAAAACAAATTGTAAAAATGTAAAATATATTTCATTCTATATTAGGGAGGTTAACAGGATTCTAAAAATAGCACAAGTGTTAAGATTATGCTTTAAAGAGATGGTACACAGTGTACACACAGCATAAAAACATTTAATGACAATAGGGTTGAGGGTGTAAAATGGTTAATCTTAACACTACAGCATGGGTTTGAATTACTAGATGTATGCTCTTAGGTAAAGTGCTTGATCTGAGTCTTAGTTTCTTTAACTGTAAAATGGGGGATTTAACAGTACTTATCACAGGTAAGACTGTTGTAAAGATTAAATACTGACACAATGTAAGCCTAAAGAAATAGCTACTATTTAATCTAAAGTCTGACATCTATAAAAACTAGGAAGTGGAGGAGTGGTGAGAGAAGGAGGATGTAGGAAGTCCTATATTTATTTTATTTTAAAATGTTGAGAGACAGAGAGAGGGGGTGCATGTGTGCAGGGAAGAGGCAGAGAGAGAGCATCCCACGCAGGCTCCATGCCCAGCACAACACGGAGCCTCGCGTGACTTCAAGATCGTGACCTAAGCTGAAATCAAGAGTAGGTCCTTTAACTGACCGAGCCATTCAGGTGGCCCAAGGAAGTCCTACATTTATGCATGGGGAGGTGTGACAGAAGCAGTAAGTTGTTTCCCATGATCTCATCTCCTACTCTTCCTCTGTAATAGGACTCTTGATTTTCAGCTATGCATAGAGCTGCCTATAATAAAATTATTTCGCAGTCTACACTGCAACTAGGTTTGGCCATGTGACTCAGTTCAGGCCAAGAGAATTAGGCTGAAGTGAGTATGCTCTCAGGACAGATTCTTAACAGCAGAGGCATCTTTAAAATTTGTTTTTCAGAATTACATTCCTTCTTTTACCTGTTTCTATCTCCCACAGATTTGTATGCAGGTGAAGTGGCTGGCATTGCAATGGCCCTTAGACTTCAGGGGCCTTTGGAAACGAGAGCATGTACAGCAGAGGAATGAAATTGAAACAGCCTTGCTCCATGACACTAGGAAGTGCCGAACCAGAAAACCTCTGGGCTTCTTTCACGTGAGAGGAAAATCTGTTCTTATTTAAGTTACAATTACTGTAGTTTGGAATTTTCTGTTTCTTGCAGCTGAACATAATCCTAACTAAAATGACAGACTGTTATATCCTGTTTAATTCTTCTACTTGATAAGTAAAGAAAAACTGTTTAAAGCATTTTATTTTAAAAATTAAAGATAAATAAATGGAAATAAAATGCAAAGAATATAGAGATGGTGGTTGCACAAAACTGTAAATGTTCTAAATGTCAGTGAATTATTCAATTAAATGGCTACTTTTATGTTATATGAATATATTAATTTCATCTTAATAATTTTTTAAATGCAATGTTGTAAATACAGTTTAGAAGAGACATACATAAACAATGAAATTTAGAAAGGCGCCTCAGTGGCTCAGTTGGTTAAGCATCTGGCTCTTGATTTCAGCTCAGGTCTTGGTCTCATGGTTTGTGAGATTGAGCCTTGCATTGGGCTCTGGTTCAGAGCAGAGCCTGCTTCTGATTCTGTCTGTCCCTCTCCCTCTCCCTCTCCCCCTCCCTCCCTCCCTCCCTCCCTCCCTCTCTCTCTCTCTCTCTCTCTCTCTCTCTCTCTCTCTCTCTTTCTTTCTCTTCCTGTCTCTCTCTCCTCCCCTCCCCTGCTCACTCTCTCTCTCAAAATAAATAAACTTAAAAAAAGAACAATGAGATTTAGACAAAAGGGGGTAAAGGGGAAGAGAGGACAAAATCTATTAGGCAAAGACAAATACCAAAACAAAACAAAACACCAAAGCAGGATTCAAGGTAAGAATGAACTGAATTTAAAATATAAAAATAAAAACCTTTGAAATAAAAGGAGAAACTGACAAAAACACAATTTAGTGGTATACTAATACCACTTTCATTCTTTAACATATTAAGCAGGTAAAAATAATACAATTAGAATAGTGTAATTAAAAATGATAATTCAATAGCTATATACTGAATTTTGTATGCTACAAAATACATCCTTCTCAAAATACATAGAACATCAAAGGAAAAAAGTATTACATATTGGGTCACAGAAATTAAAAAAAATTTTTTTAATGTTTATTTTTGAGAGACAGAGTGTGAGTGGGGGAGGGGCAGAGAGAGAGGGAGACAGAATCTGAAGCAGGTTCCAGGCTCTGAGCTGTCAGTTCAGGGCCTGATGTGGGGTTTGAACCCAGAAATGAGTCACAGAAATTTTTAATTTTTTTAATGTTTTATTTATTTTTGATACAGAGAGAGACACAGCATGAGAGGGGGAGGCGCAGAGAGAGGAGGAGACACAGAACCGGAAACAGGCTCCAGGCTCTGAGCTAGCTGTTAGCACAGAGCCTGACGCGGGGCTCGAACCCACGAACGTGAGATCTGACTTGAGCCGAAGTTGGAGGCTTAACCGACTGAGCCACCCAGGCGCCCCAGAAATTTTTAATTTTTTAAATGTTTGTTTATTCTTGAGAGAAAAAGACAGAGCATGAGTCGGGGAGGAAGGAAGAGAGAAAGGGAGAAACACAGAATCAGAAGCAGGCTTCAAGCTCTGAGATGTCAGCACAGAGCCTGATGTGGGGCTTGAATCCACAAACCAAGAGATCATGACCTGAGCTGAAGTCAGATGCTTAACTGACTGAACCACCCAGGCACCACCAAAGAAATTTTTAAAAACATTCTGAAGTAAAAATTAATAACAAAAGTTTAAGAAATTCAACTCAAAAAACCATAAAATTCTTTCAAATAACTTTAGAGTCAAAGAGACAAAAAATCAAAATGATAAAGCCTATTTAGAAAATGATTATTAGAATACTATACAGCAAAATGGATTAGAATGTGGCCAAAGCATTCAGTAATGGTATATTCAAAGCCATAAGAATTTATGTAAATGAATAATAAACAAACATAAAAGATACAAACAAAAGTAGAACCATGCCTAAGACAAATAAACAAAAATAAAGATAAAATTATAAAATAATAAATATATGAGCTAGTTTTTGAAAACTAAGAAATGCATACTACTAACAAATTTAAAAAACCAGAGAACATAAATTAGCAATGGAACATAGATATAACAATGTAGCCTTAAGTTTTTTTGTTAGTGTAAGGACATTTTCATTTTTATTTATTTATTTGTTTCCTTTAACCAGAGAATAACCATATCTTGATTTTACTTAGCAACACTAAACAAGTTTTAACTCAAATGGGTATAAAACTTGACAAACAATATCATTCACAATGTCTAACCTATACCAAAAATAAAACATTTAAAGACAACCATCTAAATATCAAATGTTTTCTCCATAAAGGGCCTGCCACCTTGAATATCCCCATCTTGTCTGAAACCCATGCCCACGGTGCTTGAGATAAAGACTTGTGAGGCCTACCCTGCTTCCGCCGTCCTATACCCTGGGAGTCACTACCTCCTGCTCAGGGCCCCACACTAGCTGTCCTGGGAGAAGGAGCAGGCAGGTTCTGAGAGCCACACACATAACTGAGCAAGCAGCACAATAAACCATCTTAAGAATCCTCATCCTGGGACGGTTCCACAACCCGTAAACAGCAGTCAGCAAACTCCACAAACAAGGAAGGGCTCCTGCATGCAGGCCCTCATGAGCTTTGCCTCGTTGTCCCCTGATCGAGGCTGACCATCAACTGTCTAAGGTGTGGATTGACCAGTAGGCTTCTTAATGCTGCAGATTCCCCTAAATTCTTTAAATTCTGCAAAGAAACTCTGTCCTCTTCCTCATCACTATTGAGAAAATCAGCTACAGAGTCGTCATCATCTTTGTCTTCTGTAGGCTTTATACTTTTTGCAGTAACAGCTGATCTTCTTTTCTCAGTAGGACGAGTTTTAGGGTTGCACTGCTCTTTGTGCTTCCAGAAACAGCCCACGGAACAGTAGAGCATGAGGCAGGCGGGGCAGCATATTTGGGTTTCTCCAAGCAAACCATGCAGACGACAGCGCAGGAATTCAGCGACGCGTTGTCGACCCCCAGCCTCACTCCCACTGGAACGCGCGAGTCTCTAGGACATTTTTAAGAAATGTGCAGATCATACACAAACAGATGCTTTTCTGAATAAAGTGGGTTAACAAACATGATACAAGAGGTGATGACAATGTTTATCTCACCACTGTGGGGGTGTTTATACTAATGTATATTTTTGCCAAAGTCATCCAATTGAACATTTTAAAGCTAGTGAATTAGTGGGGCGCCTGGGTGGCTCAGTCCATTAAGCCTCTGACTTTGGTTCAGGTCATGATCTCACATGATCACACAGACTGAGCTCCACATCAGGCTGTCTGCTGTCAGCACAGAGCCCCCTTTGGATTCTCTGCCCCTTCTCTAAAGAGAAGTGTTAACAGCAAATCAAATTTAGCAGACCATTAAAATACAACTATAAAAAAAAAAAAACACCAAAAAAACAACTATAACGATACCCAAATGAATAATCCAGTGAAGAAATGGGCAGAAGACATGCATAGACACATATCCCCCATGCTCTCTCTCTCAAAATAAATAAACATTAAAAAAAACAACTAGCAAATTATTTATTCTATGTGTTTGTTATATATCAATAATTCTGCCTAAAAATTTGACACAAGAACTAAAAAAAAAACCTTTTGAAAAGAATAAGAGAAGAAACAGAAAAAGGAGGTAGGTATCAAAAGTTTTTCTTTCCAAAACTACTATAGGCTGAGTTCCTTCAATTCATTCATGTCTTCAGTCAATAAATATTTATTAGTGGTATTGGAAGGGGTCTATTCTCCAAGAACTGTTTTAAGCACTGGAGATGAACACAGTAAATAAAAATGAAGTTTTTACATCCTAGTGGGGGACAAAAGATAAGCAAAGCAAAAGCAAAAGTAAAGCTTGTTGTCAGGTGACGTTAAGTGCTAAGAAATAAAATAAAGCAGGGGACAGAGTGTCCAGGTAGAGTGTTCATTTCTTTTTTTTTTTTTTAATTTATATATATATATATATTTTTTAATTTTTTTAATGTTTTATTTATTTTTGATACAGAGAGAGACAGAGCACGAGAGGGGGAGGCGCAGAGAGAGAAGGAGACACAGAACGGGAAGCAGGCTCCAGGCTCTGAGCTAGCTGTCAGCACAGAGCCTGATGCGGGGCTCGAACCCACGAACGTGAGATCTGACCTGAGCCGAAGTTGGAGGCTTAACCGACTGAGCCACCCAGGCGCCCCGAGTGTTCATTTCTATAGATCACGGGTAAAGAACTTTCTGATAAGGTTGACTCTTGGATAGAGGCCTGAAGGACACAGAAAGTACTCGAGGCAGTGGGGCAGAAGGGAATGCAGCAGAAGTGCAAAGGCCCAGAGCGTGACTTCTTTGGAATGACTGAAGAATGAGTAGGCGGGTTTGGCCAGTGAGGAGTCTGTGAAAGAGTGGTAGGAGGTGAGGTCAGAAAGGAAGTAGGCCCCAGTCAGGACTTGAGATTTCTTTCTGAGTGAGAGGAACCCTCTGGAGGGGCTTAGAACAGTGGTGTTAAATAATCCAACTTACATCTTAAAAAAGCACTGTGGCTGCTGTGTTATGACTCAATAGAATATGGCAAATATCAGAACAAGCTTACTGTAATAGACTAAGTAAGAGAAAGGACCATTGTAGACCAGGGTAGTGCTGGTGGAAATGGATTCTACATGTATATTAAAGGTAGAATGAAAGGACTGCTAAGAGCCTGAAGGTAGAATCTGAGACAGAGTCAAGAATGACTCTCAAAGTAATGTGTACCTTCCAGGTGAAAGAAAAAGCAAAGCTGCTTCCCATTCTTTTCACTAAGTCAGAGCAAACTAATACTCAAATATCCAAAAAATAAACAGCAAAGATAGAAAGGAGAGACCAGGCCTACTATGGAAATGGATGTAAATAACCTGAGTAAATTAACAGCAAATCAAATTTAGCACACCATTAAAATACAACTATAATGATATCGAAATGAATAATCCTCTGAAGAAATGGGCAGGAGACATGTATAGACACTTCTCCAAAGAAGACATTCAAATGGCTACCAGACACATGAAAAAATGCTTATCACTCATCATCAGAGAAATACAAATCAAAACCACAATGAGATTACCACCTCAAACCTGTCAGAATCATTAAAATTAACAACTCAGGAAACAACAGACATTGGTGAGGATGCAGAGAAAGAAGAACACTTTTTGCACGGCTGGTGGGAATGCAAACTGGTGCAGCTACTCTGGAAAACAATATGGAGCTTCCTCAAAAAATTATAAATAGAGCTACCCTAGGACCCAACAATTGCACTACTAGGTATTTATCCAAAGGCTACAGAAATGCTGATGTGAAGGGACACATGCACCCCAATGTTTATAGCAGCACTATCATCAACAGCCAAATTATGGAAAGAGTCCAAATGTCCACTGACTAATGAGTGGATAAAGAAGATGTGTTGTGGGGTGCCTGGGTGGCTCAGTCGGTTGGGTGTCTGACTTCAGCTCAGGTCATGATCTCACAGTCTGTGAGTTCGAGCCCCACATTGGGCTCTGTGCTGAAAGCTCAGGACCTGGAGCTTGCTTTGGATTCTGTGTCTCCATCTCTTTCTGCCCCTCCCCTGCTCACACTCGGTCTCTGTCTCTCTCAAAAATAAACAAACGTTAAAAAAGAAAGATGTGTTGTGTATACATATATATTTTGATTGCCAAGTAATATTCCATCACACACACACACACACACACACACGCACATTATAAGACAATGGTTGGACATATGTAAAGTACTGAAATAATTTCTATATCCAGTGAAGACACCTTTTAAGAAGTAAGTAAAATAAAGACATTTTCTGATAAAAGTACACTAAGAGACTCTGTTGCCAGCAGATGTGCCCCATATGAAAGTTAAAAGCTTTTCAAACCAGAGGAAAGTAATGTCAATTGGATAGTTGGCTCTTCACAAAGACAACAATTTTTCTATCCTATATATTTTTTTAATGTTTTATTTATTTTTGATACAGAGAGAGACAGAGCATGAGAGGGGGAGGGGCAGAGAGAGAAGGAGACCCAGAACTGGAAGCAGGCTCCAGGCTCTGAGCTAGCTGTCAGCACAGAGCCCGACGCGGGGCTCGAACCCACGAACGTGAGATCTGACCTGAGCTGAAGTTGGAGGCTTAACCGACTGAGCCACCCAGGCACCCCTTTTCTATCCTATTAAATGAAAGCGATATATAGATTTATTTATTACTTTATAAAAATTTATTTATTGATTTTGAGAGAGAGAGAATGCATGTGTGTGTGTGCACACGACTGGGAGAGGGGCAGAGAGAGGGAGACAGGATCCCAAGCAGGCCCTGCACTGTCAGCACAGAGCCCACTGTGGGGCTTGAAACCATGAACTGTGAGATCATGACCTGAGCTGAAATCAAGAGTCAGACACTCAACCAACTGAGCTACCCAGGCACCCCTACAAAAGATAAATAGATATTTAAATTTTTTTAAGTTAGTTTATTTTTGAGACAGAGACAGAGCATGAGGGAGGAAGGGGCAGAGAGAGTAGGGGAGGGGCAGAGAGAGAGGGAGATACAAAATCTGAAACAGGCTCTAGGCTCTGAGCTGTCAGCACAGAACTCGAGGCGGGGCTTGAACCCATGAACCGTGAGATCATGACCTAAGCTAAAGTTGGACGCTTAACTGACTGAGCCACCAAGGCGCCCCCTATAGATATGTTTAAAGCAAAAATTATTAAATGTTACAGATGGTGCTGGGAAAACTGGATACCCACATACTAAAGAACTTAGTTGGATCCCTACCTAACACCAAATATAAATGTGAACTCAAAATGGGTCAAAGATCTAAACTAATGAACCAAAAACTATAAAACTCTTTAAACAGGGGAAAATCTTCATGACACTGGATTTGGCAATGATTTATTACATATGACACCAAAAGCATATGCAACAAAGGAAAAAACATAAAATGGTAAATTTTATGTTATGTATATTTCACCACAAACAACCTTACCAGCATGGGCTTTAGTGTTATTTAAAACATTTTCTAATATTAAATTAGTGGGGAAAAGTCTGCATGTCTTTGAAGCAAAAACAACAAAACAACTCCTTAACATCGTCCTGTGGGGTTTATAATGTATATGCTGCATACATATGTATGTTATGGTATGTACTATATAGCAACCATAATAAAATACAGAGCAGCTGGTAACTGGAACTGGATGGTTACAAGGTTTTTATGTGTTATGTGAAGCAGTACAACAGTATCTCTAAGTAGACTGAAAAGTTAAGGATGTCTGCTATGACACAACTAAAAACACTACAACCAGATAGAGCTAAAAGCCAGTGAGGTGAGTAAGTTAAAGTGGAATTCTAAAAAAGAATTCAAATAATCTATAACAAGTCAGGATAGGAGGTACAAATGGTACAAAAAGGAGGAATAATGGGGCGCCTGGGTGGCTCAGTTGGTTAAGCGTCTGATTTCTGCTCAGATCATGATCTCACGGTTTGTGAGTTTGAGCCCTACGTAGGGTTCCACGCTGACAGTGCAGAGCCTGCTTTTGATTCTCTGTCTCCCTCTCTGTCCCTCCCCTGCTAGTGCATTCTCTCAAAAGTAAATAAATGAACATTAAATAAAAGGGAGGGATATCAGAAGGGACAAGCAAAACAAATAACAAAACTGTAAGTCTAAATTCAATCACAAGGGTAATTATATCAAACGTTAACAAATTAAAAAGAAGAGATTGTCAGGATAGATTAAAAAGTAAGACCCAATCATATGTCGTCAATAAGAGACACATTTTATTTACTTAATTTTTAATTTTAATCTTTTATTTTAATGTTTATTCATTTTTGAGACACACACACACACACACACACACACACACACACACACACACACACACAGAGTGTGAGTGGGGGAGGGGCAGAGAGAGAGGGAGACACAGAATTCAAAGCAGGCTCCAGGGTCTGAGCTGTCAGCACAGAGCCCAGCGCAGGGCTTAAACTCACAGACTGAGAGGTCAGGATGTGAGGCGAAGTCAGCTTTCCTGAGTGAGCCACTCAGACGCCCCAATAAGAGACACTTTTTATATATAAAGACACAGATTGGTTAAAAGCCCATGGATGGGAAGAGAACCATGCAAACAATAAACGTAAGGAGGCCAGAGTGGCTACTTTAATATCCAAAAACAAAAACATTTCAAGGCAAAGTATTATACCAGAGGGGAAAAAACAAGACATTTCACAATGATAAAACAGTCAATTTATCAGGAAGCTAAAACTATCATGATTGTGTATGTGCCTAGGGGCGCCTGGGTGGCATGGTCTATTAAGCATCTGTCTTGACTTCAGCTCAGGGAATGGTCTCACAGTTTGCACGACCCAGTCCTGTATCAGGCTCTGGGCTATCAGCACAGAGCCTGCTTGGGAGTCTCTCTCTCCCTCTCTCCCTGCCCTTCTCCAGTTGGTGCGCAAGCTCTCTCTCTCTCTCTCAAAATAAATAAATAAATAAACTTAAAAAAATGTGTATGTGCCTAGTAACAGAATGCCAAAATACAGGAAGCAAAAACTGACAGAATTAAAAAAGAAAAAAATATCTACAATCATATTTGGAGATGCTGACACTCCTCTCTCAGAAATTAATAGAGCACCTTGATAAAATATTAGTAAAGACATAAATAATTTGAACACTATCAACCACCTTGATCTAAGTGACATTTCTGCATCACTACATCCAGTAACTATGGAATACATTCATTTCATATACAAATACTATGTTCTTCAAGATAGATTTGTACTGTTCCATAAAACAAGTCTCAATAGATTTAAGAGGACTGAATAATGCAGAGTATGTTCTCTGATCACAGTGGAATTACATTAGGAATCAGAAACACTGAGATACCCAGGAAACCCCCAAATACCTGGCAATGAAGTAACACACTTCTAAAAAAGTACATGTCACTATAGATCCTACAGACACCAAAATGATAGCAAGGAATTATGATGAATCATTTTATACCAACAATTTGACAACTTAGAAAAAATGGACAAATTCCTTGAAACCTTCAACTTATGTAAGATTTTTATATAAAACAGAAAATATGAATATTTATATACATTAAATAAATGGATGGAATTGATTATCAAAAAGCTTCCTACAGGAACTCTAGATCAAGGAGGTTTTAGCAGTAAATTTTATCAAATATTTAAGAAAGAATTAATGAACCCTGATGTAAACTATGAACTTTAGGGGGAGGTGGCAGGGGAGAGAGTGTATACGACTTGAGTCTTTTAGCTCTCACAAAGTAATAGCCATAAAAGAAAAACATAAACTAGATTTCATCAAGGGTAGCCTGGGTGGCTCAGCTGGTTTTGCGCCCAACTTCACCTTCGGCTCAGGTCATGATCTCAGGGTTCGTGACTCTGAGACCCGCATCAGGCTCTCTGCTGTCAGTGCAGAGCTTGCTTCAGATCCTCTGTACCCTCCCGCCCTCTGTACATTCCCCACTCGCGTTCTCTCAAAAATAAACATTTAAGGAAAACTAGATTTAATCAAAATGAAAAATTTCTGTTCACCAAGGCAATGTTTTAAGAAAATAAACAGGGGGCAGCTGGGTGGCTCAGTCGGTTAAGCATACAGACTCTTGATCTCGGTTCAGTTCATGATCTTGCAGCTGGTGGGATTGAGTCCCACTCTGTGCTGACAGCATCTCTTGCTTGAGATTCTCTCATTCTCTCTCTTCCTCTCCCCTCCTTCCTTCCTCTCACTCTCCTTCTCCCTCTCTCAAGATAAATAAAACATTAAAAAATAAATAAAAAAAGAAGGGGTGCCTGGGAGGCTCAGTCAGGTAAGTGTCCTACTTCAGCTCAGGTCATGATCTCGCAGTTCATGAGTTTGTGCTGACAGCTGAGAGCCTGGAGCCTGCTTCAAATTCTGTGTCTCCCTCTCTCTCTGCCTCTCCTCTGCTTGTGCTCTCTCTCTCTCTCTCTCTCAAAAATAAACAAACATAAAAAAAAAAAAAAACCCTACCTACTCTGGATTAAAAAAAAAAAAAAGAAACAGACAAGACATGGACTGAGTGAAAATATTCAGAAAAGATATATCTGACAAAATATTTGTTTCCAGAATATACAAAGATATCTAACTCAGTAACAACAAAACAAGTCAATTAAAGAAAATGGGCAAAAGATATGAACAAGCAACAGAACAAGCACCAGTGTGTAGAGCAACAGAACTCTTACACACCAATGGAGTGTGACATGGTGCTATCACATTTGGGAAAAAGGGCTAGCAATCTCCAATTTAAAAAAAAGAAGAAGAAAAACCATACATCTATCCCATGACTCAGCAATTCCAGTCCTAGGCATATGCCCAAGAGAAAACACATGTCCACAAAAAAATTTGTATGGAACTATTCATAGCAACTTTATTCCTAAATAGCTCCCAAATGGAAATAGGCTAGCTGTCCATCAATCCATCAGTCAGATAAACTGTGACATAGTCATAAAATGGAACACCACTTGGCAATAGAAACAAATAAACTACCAATAAATGTAAAAATATAGAAAAATCTCAGAAATTATATATTAACAAAAGAAACCCTTCTAAATGGAGTATATGCCGTATGATTCTGTTTATATGAAGTTCTAAAAAAAAAAAAAAGCAAACCTAAGCTATGGTGGAAAATATTAGAATAGAGGCTGCCTCTGGGATTTAGGTGGACACAAGGGATCGTAATAGGAAGATTCCATATTTTGATAGGTTTTGGGTTACATGTATTTGTCAGAAGCTAGCAATGGTACACTTTATGTTTGTACATTTCATTTTATGTAAATTGTACCTCAAAAGAAAAAGCCATGAACAAATACTGAACTTTAGTAAATGACATATATGCATATTGAAGGATTTAGAGAAAATGTATTGATGACATAAATCAAAAAGTAATTGATGAAAGGGGCGCCTGGCTGGTTCAGTCAGTAGAGCATGTGACTCTTAATCTTGGGGTTGTGAGTTTGAGCCCAACGTTGGGTATAGAGATTACTATGTTAAAAAAAAAAAACTTTTAAAAATAAACACAATGATGGGGGCACCTGGGTGGCTCAGTTGGTTGAGTGTCCGACTCTGGCTCAGGTCATGATCTCACAGTTCATGGGTTTGAGCCCCGCATCGGGCTCTGTGCCGGCAGCTCAGAGCCTGAAGCCTGCTTCCGATTCTGTGTGTCCCTCTCTCTGCCCCTCCCCTACTCATGATCTCTTTCTCTCAAAAATAAATAAATGTTTAAAAAAATTAAAAAATAAAAAGACACTGATGGTGGGTGGAGAGGGAGATGTATAGACATATGGTAAAACAAGTATAGTAAAATAGTAAAATGAGAATGACAGAATCTAGATACTAAGGGTAAGTGAGTTCACTTCAACTTTATAGTATAATAAAATGTTGGAAATCAGTTATATCACTAAAAGATAAAAAGACAACATACATTTGGATGCAGTGGACATGGCTGTTTGGATTAAAGAAAATCTATTTATCCCTGTTGCTTTCCCCAAATGTCTGCCTCACTAGCTATTAAAGAAAACATTAAGTGTCAGAATGCTGGTTTTGCCACCTAAAAGAAGTCTTCAGCTGTTTGTGTCATAACATTGGCTCTTATATAAATCTCCAAATTCTAAAGGCCAGAAATGTTGAAAATGAAGAGGCAGTTTCAATATCCTGGAGGCAGGACTGGGAATTGAGAGATATAAATTTGGCTCTAGCCTTGGTTAGGGAGGAGGTAATGGCTAAGCTAGGCTAGAAGTGGCTGGTCACTTCTCCGGCAGTTAGTTCTGTGTCTGGATGTCAGCCCCACATACTGGCTTAAAAACCTCCAGAAACTAGAAGATCTCACCAGTGGGATCAGCCAGCACAGCTAAAACACGTCCCTGTAAACAATAAATGTTTATCTGGGCAGATAACCTGGCAGATAGCCGTGTCCTGATCTTAGGCAACTTGAAACCCTGCAACGGGAGGCTGAACACAGAGAGGCTCTTTGCCATTGCCACACCGGTAGGGAAGCAGAGATGGAAGGTGGTCCTGGCTCCTACTACAAGAGAGGCAGCAGGAAGCCTCTCTGTTAATGCCAGCTTCTTCTCAACTGAGCCATGGCCAGATTCCCTTAAACAGAGGGTGGGGACAGAGAAGTCAAGTCAACCAACACTAAACAATGCCACCGCATAAAGCTGGCTGTTACACCACAGCCTGAAGGTATGAAGAGCTCTGGCGTATTTGGCTGCTCCCACAGGAACCACACTGGCTGAGGGCTTCCCCAGGCCTGGGTGGGAGTCTCATCACTGACTGTGGCCACACACACAGGCTCAGTCGCCACCTTGGTCAGTGGCAAACAGCTGTTGAGAGGGGAGAGGCAGACCCTGGGGTACTATGCCCCGCACAGCACAATCTGCCACTCTCAGATGCTCCAGACAAGATTTATTAAGAGCCATATGATTGAAGCCCGACGAAGGTACCAGGTGAAAGGGAAAGAGGCAGCTGGAAGGAAGGAAATGGAAGTATGTTGAATGGACAGAGATTCCTTTCATTGACAACCATCTTTGCAAACAATTTGACTACCAGTTCTGAAAACCCCACTCCCTAATAGATTAAATCCTGGCATCGGTTATTCCTCCCATCTATATGCTTCTGCTCACACTCCTCTTGGGAAGGGAGAAGACAGGGAAGTGGAACTCCCAGTTTGCCTAAAGGGAAATTCAATCCTCATTCAGCTGACTATGGCTGAGCTCTTTTCCAAGGAAGAGAATGGCAATAGTTTAATAAAGGTTCTTTGCTCTGAAATAGTCACAAAGTTAAGCCCAGCGGAACAATAAGGGTGTGGACCTGGGATGGGACCTAAAGGAGTGTAGGAGTGAGTGTGTGTGTGTGCATGTGTGTTCATCATTTTTTTTTTTTTGGTAGGGGTGGGGGTGGGGGAGCGAGGGTGTGTGCCTATGCCAATCCATTCTTTTGACTTCATTTGCACTTATAGCTGCTTTATAATTATTTCCTGAAGACACAGTAGAAAGAGAGTGGTATTTGCTCACCCCGCCCTCCATCTAACACTGGCCCAGTAATCCAACTATGTGCTTTAAACTGAGGCGAGGCCAGCTTTTTGCCTTTGGCAGCACTGAAGGCCAGACATTACCAGCACTCCTGTGAACAGCTCAAGGCTCCACCCAAGTAAGACGACACATACAGAAATCCAAGAGGAATATCATGCCAGCATAACAACCCAGGAGAGAGAAGACAGCTGAGGAGGCTGGGTGGGACATTTGGGACACTTCTACGTTCTGATACCAGAACACCCAAGTGGTTAGCACAGGCATTTTGGTAGAGTGTTGATAGATTAATTCCAGTGTGGGAAAACCCAAATGCTGTAAGAAGAACTTATCGCTGTACAAGGAGAAGGGTGAGAATGAGGGTGGGGTGCAGACTACAGGGCAACAAGGTGAAGAAATAATTTTTAGAGAATTGGGTGCCTGCTGAGCTAGTCTAATTCTGAATACACACAGGGATGTTCCAGCCTCTTTTCAGGAGAAGCTGATGCAGAGTGGTTATGGGCAGGCCAGGACACGTAAGTTCCATTTTTGGTCAAGAGGTGACTGGAGAACTCCTCTGTAAGACAGTCATGACAGAATGTTTATATAAAACACCACGAACCTACTGTTTCTGACCGTCCAAGGCCAAAGGTATCTTCTTCCTAGTGAGCTGTGTCTGACAGCCTCTAGGTTTTAAGACTCCCAATCTTACTGAGCTTTCCTGTTTACTTCAAGAAGGTCTGCAGATCTCCCCAGGGAGTCTTTGGAGCGATGCCAGAGAGAGGGTGGCAGGGAGACTGTAATGAAAAGTACTAAGGACCTAGCTGTTCTGTATCTTCACATTACTTCTAATGTGGCAGGGAAAAGAGGGCAAGGCAGTTTCTTGGTTTAACAAAGGAACGAACTAAAGTGTCTATCTTTTGAAAATGGAATTTGATGTACAATACCTAAAGGCATTTTTTTGTTGCTGTTCCCATAAGAACAGCATCAGAGTGCTGAACAAAGTATAAGTGCTTTAATATAATCATCATCTTCATTCAGAGCAGGAATTTCTTTTACAATACTTGCCCCGTTTGGGGTACCATGTCTCTGCTTACACGGAAGTAGGTTAAAGGCATAAGAAATTCCATTTCTACCAGAGGCAGAGTCTGTCTTTTTGCTACTTTTTTTTTTTTTTTTTTTTTTTGAAAGCAATAGGTTCTCTGGTTCTGGAGGAAGGCAGATTTTCAAAAGGGAAGCGGAGAAAGAGACAGAGTCTGGTGCAGCATGACTTGTGGCCATCTCAGATCTCCAAGAGAGACCTGTATGCAGGTCTCAATAACCATGCTTTCCATATGGTGCAGTTATCCTGAAACTAATGATGATTCAGGTACTACAAAGTCTCTGTAAATGTTACTGTAGTTCAATGTTTTAGAAAGAAAAGTAAATCTGAGGAGGAGTCCCTGGAGCCAAGCTATCCAATATGGTAGCCATTAGCCACATGTGGCTTTATATAAACTTAAATTTAAATTACCTAAAATTAAATGTAACTAAAAATTCAGTTTCAATAAATAGAAAGACATCCTACGTTCATGGATTGGAAGACTTAATGTTGTTATGATAATACTACCCAAAGTGATCTACAGATTATCCCCATCAAAATCCCAATGGCATTATTTGGAGAAACAGAAAAAACAGATACTAAAATTCATATGGAATTTCAAGGGGCCCCAAATAACCAAAAAAATTTTTGGAAAAAAAGAATAAAAATTAGGGGACTCACATTTCTCAATTTCAAAACTTACTACAAAACTACAATAATCAAAACAGTGTGGTACTGTCATAAGGACGCACAGACTAGCAGAATAAAATAGAGAACTCAGATATAAACTTTTACTTATATGGCCAATAGATTTTTGACAAAGATGCTAAGACCATTCAATGGGGAAAGGACAGCTGTCAACAAATCCTGTTGGTTGGGACACCTGAGTATCTCAGTCGGTTAAGCATCCAACTTTGGCTCAGGTCCTGATCTCACGGGTACGTTGAGTTCAAGCACCCCGTTGGATTCTGTGTTGATATCTCAGAGCCTGGAGCCTGTTTCAGATTCTGTGTCTCCCTCTCTCTCTGTCTTTCCCCTGTTCACACTCTTAAATAAACACTAAAAAAACCAAAAATTAATACAACAACAACAAACCAAATACTGTTGGTAAAGCTGAATATTCCTATGCAAAAAAATAAAGTTGGACCCTTACCTTATACCATATTAAAAACTAACTTGAAATGGATCAAGGACCTAAATGTAACAGCTAAAACCAGGATTTTTTTTAAGTTTATTTATTTATTTTGAGAGAGAGAGAGTGAGTGGGGGAGGGACAGAGAGAGATGGAGAGAGAGGGAATCCCAACAAGCTCTGCACTGTCAGCACAGAGCATGACGTGGGGCTCAAATCCACAAACTGTGAGATCATGACCTGAATGCCTAACTGACTGAGCCACCCAGGTGCCTCTAAAACCAGAATATTATTAAAAGAAAACACAGGGGAAATCTTCATGACATTGGAATCAGCAATCATTTCTTGGATCTAAAACCAAAAGCATAGGCAACAAAATAAAAAATAAATAAAACAGGGGCGCCTGGGTGGCTCAGTCGGTTAAGCCTCCGACTTCAGCTCAGGTCAGATCTCACGTTCGTGGGTTTGAGCCCCGCATCAGCTCTGTGCTGACAGCTAGCTCGGAGCCTGGAGCCTGCTTCCGGTTCTGTGTCTCCTCCTCTCTCTGCCCCTCCCCTCTCATGCTCTGTCTCTCTCTGTATCAAAAATAAATAAAACATTAAAAAAAATTTTAAAAAATAAATAAAACAGACTCATCCTCTAGAAGCAAGGGAAGCAAAAGCAAAAATAAACTACTGGGACTATACCAAAATAAAAAGCTTTTGGACAGTGAAGAAAATCATCATCAAAATGAAAAGGTAACCTACTGAATGGCAGAAGATATTTGAAAGTTATATATCCAATAAGGGGTTAATATCCAAAACATATAATGTTCACAACATCAAAAAAAAAAAAAAAAGTAATCTAGGTAAAAAAATGAACAGGGGACCTGAACAGACATTTTCCAAAGAGGACATACAGGTGGCAAATAGATTCGTGAAAAGAAGTTTAACATCAATAATCAGGGAAATGCAGATCAAAAATACAATGAAATATCACCTTACACCTGTCAGAATGGCAAGTATCAGAAAGATAAGGAATTACAAGCGTCGGTGAGGATGTAGAAAAAAAGGAACCCTCATGCATTGCTGATGGGATTATAAATTGGTGCTCCCACTGTGGAAAACGGTACAGAGGTTCCTCAAAACATTCAAAATACCCCTATGGGGCATTTACCCAAAGAAAACAAAAACACCAATTTGAAAAGATACATGCTTCCTATGTTTATTTCAGCATTATTTACAATAGCCAAGATATGGAAGCAGCCCAAGTGTCCACTGATAGATGAATAAAGAAGATATGGTATACATATACAATGGAACATTACTCAGCCATTTAAAAAAATGAGATCTTGCCATAGGAGACAACATGGATGGACCTAGAGGGTATTTTACTAAGTGAAATACGTCAAACAGACAAAGACAAATACCATATGATTTCACTTATATGTGGAATCTAAAAAATAAAAAAGTAGACTCATAAATACAGAGAACAAACTGGTGGCTGCCAGAGGGAAGGGGCTGGAGGATAGGCTAAAAGGGGTGAGGAAGTGGAAGGTACTTCCAGTTATGGAATAAAGAAATCATGGGAATAAAAGGTACAACGTGGGAAATACAGTTAGCGGTGTTGTCATAGTGACTGATGACAACTATGCTTGTGATGAGCAGAGCATACTGTATAGAGCTGCTGAATCAGTCTGTTGGACACCCAAAATTAACGTAACATTGTGTGTCAACTATACTTCAATAAACAAAGATTTTTTTTAACTTTTAGGAGACAACAAATTAAAATAGACTTATCAAAATTAAAATCATTTGTATATCAAAGCACACTGACAACAGAGTGAAAAGACGACCTGCTGAATGGGAGAAAATATTTGCAAACCAAGTATCTGCAAGGACTGATGTCCAAAATATATAAAGAACTCCTAAAACAAAATAACAACAACCACAACAACCTGATTCAAAAATACGCATATGACTAGAAAAGACTTTTTTCCAAATAAAATAGGCAAATGGGATAAGCATGTTAAAAAATGTTCAACATCATTAGTCATTAGGGAAATGCAAACTCAAACCACAATGAGATATCACTTCATAGCTGTTAGGATGACTATTACCAAGAAAACTGGAAAATACTGAGTTTTGGAGAGAACACAGAGAAACTGGAAGCCTTGTGCATTGCTGGTGGAAATGTAAATTGTTGCAGCTACTGTGGAAAACAGTTTGGTGGTTTCTCAAAAATTTAAACATAGAGGGTGCTGGTGGCTCAGTCAGTTGAGTGTATGACTCTTGATTTTGGCTCAGGACATGATCTCACAATTCATGGGATTGAGCCCTGCGTTGGGCTCTATGCTTGGGATTCCTGATCACCCTACCTCTTTCCCTCTCCTCTGCTTGTGTGCACACACTCTCTTCTCTCAATAAATAAACAAACTTAAAAAGCAATTTAAACACAGAATTACCATATGATTCAGCAATTCCACATTTAGGCATTGCCCCCAAAATACTGGACATCATTATGTACACCACTTGAGCACCATAATATTCATAGATGCATTATTCACAATAGGTAAAACATAAAAGCAATCCAAGTGTCCATCAACAGATAAACGAGGAAACAAAATATGGTATATACATACAGTGGATTATAATTACTCAATCCTAAGAAGGAGCTAAATTCATGGTGCCGCGATAGCTTAGTGTTAGACTCTTGGTTTCAGCTGAGGTCATTATCTTGCAGTTTGGGGGATAGCATCCTGAGTTGGGCTCTGCACGGGCAGCTCGGAACCTGCTAGGGATTCTCTTTCTTCCTCCCTCTCTGCTCCTACCTCACCCGCATGCACGCACTCTCTCTCCAAATAAACAAACAAACAAAAAAAGAAGCTAAATTATGACATATGGATGAGCTTTGAAAACATTATGTTCAGTTGAAATATGCAAGTCAATGGACACCTGGGTGGCTCAGTTGGTTAAAGTGTCTGACTTCAGCTCAAGTCATGATGTCACATATGAGTTCAAGCCCCGTGTCAGGCTTAGTACTGACAGCTCAGAGCCTAGAGCCTGTTTTGGATTCCGTATCTCCCTCTTTCTCTGCCCCTCCCCTCTTCACTCTCTCTCACAAATAAATAAACATTAAAAAAAAAAAGAAATATGTACAATGCAAAAGGATGAGTGCGACTCCACTTTTTTAAAAAAAAAAATTATGTTTGTTTATTTCTGAGAGAGAGGCAGAGCGTGAGGGGGAAGAGCGGGAGACACAGAAGCTGAAGCAGGCTCCAGGCTCTGAGCTGTCAGCACAGAGCCCAACGTGGGCCTCGAACCCACACACCATGAGATCATGATCTGAGCTGAAGTCAGAAGCTTAACTGATTGAGCCACCCAGCCACCCTTCTTTTTTTATACCTTTAAAATTGATTTCTGACAAATTCTCACTAAGATAAGGTTGTCTGTCCTTTTACTGTAGCATACTCCTATTTGATTCAGGTTTCTTCTCTTGTATTCCCTTAGCACAATGAATGGTATAAAACACATAGTTATCATTCAAATAGTATGGACAGAAAGAATAAGTGGCAGGCAGAATAAAACACCTAAGAAAATAAATGAAAATATGTATCTCCTATGAAAAAAGTATGGTCAAGAATATGTTCCTTTGGGGATGGGAAAAGAACACACTATTTTAGGAAGGAAATGATAAATGTATTAATGTATATCCCTATATTAATAAGTCAAAAAAGAAGACCACATGATCATCAAGAGATGAAGAAAAATATTTAACAAAATTTAACCTTCATTCATTTATAATTAAAAATAAGTTCAGCAAACCAAGAATAGAAGGGAATATCCTTAGCCTGATAAAAGATATTTATCAGAAATCTAAATTTGCCACTAGCAGATTTAATGACACAACTTTAAAAGCACTGCTATTATGATCAGAAACAAAGATTTCTCTTACAGCAACTATTATTAGAATAAATTATAGAAAAGTTGGTAGACAGAAGATAAATAGAAAAAATAGCTCTCATATTTATACCATTAACTGGAAAATATAATATTCAAATTAGTAACAAAAACTGTGCAGGTTTTTTATGGAAAGGACCACAAAACATCCTCAAAGGCCTGAATTAAATTAATAGTATATCATGTTCATGGATGGAAAGACTCAATACTGTAAATATGGCAAGTCTCCCCAAATTAATCCTTGAATGCAATGTAATTACAAACAAAATCCCTACAGAGTTTTTGGTGGAATATGAAAAGTTGATCTCATCTGGAAGAAGGACTAGGAAAAGTCCAGACATTTCGGTAAAATAAGAAAAAAGTGGGAAGACTTGCCCTCATAGTTTTAAAGACTTATAAACTAGAATGGTGGTACTGCTTGGCCCACTGGATCAATGAATCAGAACAGAGACAGGGCGTCTGGGTGGCTCAGTCAGTTAAGCATCCGCTCTTGATTTCAGCTCAGTTCATGATCTTGCGGTTTGTGGGTGTGAGCCCCACACTGGGCTCTGCACTGACAGCACGGGGCTTACTTGGGATTCTTTCTCCCTCTCTCTCTGCCCCTCCCCTGCATGTTCTCTCTCTCTCTCTCTCAAAAAAAATAAACATTAAAAAAAGAAACCTAAGAGAACCATGAAACTGACCCACATATAGAGAAACCTGATTTACAAAAATAAATTGCAGAGAGATCAAAGATGTAAATATATAAAGTAAAATAAAATGTTAAAAAGAAAAAATGTAGATATAGATTTCTTGTGATCTCAGGGTAGATTAGGCATTTATTTATTTATTTATTTATTTATTTATTTATTTTTCAGGTAGAATTGCAATTCCTCTTGTTGACAGTTTAACCTAACAAAGTGTTAAAAAAAAAAAAAAGATCAAATGACAAATCTTATAATACAGAGATGAAAGCAACCTCTTTACCTCACCAAATTACAAAACTTGGCTTCTTAGCATTGATTTTTCTATGCAATAAAACTTAAGGCACATTTGCTACTGAATGCATTCCAGTGGGCTTATTCTAAATTTTTAAATTTTGGAGTACTTCAAATATATACAAAAGTGGAAGCTATTATAAAAAGTAAATCTACCACTTCCCAGCTTCAATTAGCAGCACATGGACAATACTGTATGCACATCTAGGCAGAATTTTTTAAAATAAGATATAAAGCATAAAGGAACTACGTGATAAATTTGTCAGAAAAAAAATTTCCATACAAATGAAAAGACTTTAAGTGAATTTAAAAGATAAACTACAGATTGGAAGATTTCCAATGCACATAGTTGACAAAGGATTCAAACCAGTAAGAGCCAATCAGAAAATGTAAGGAGAGGAAAAATGGGCAGAGAATATGAACATTGAAATTTTTTTTGTTTATTTATTTACTTATTTTGAGAGAGACAGAGACAGTGTGTGCGGGGGAAGGCTGGACAGAGAGGGAGAGAGAGAATCCTGAGAAGACTCCATAGGGTCAGGACACAGAGCCTAACGCGGGGCTTGAACTCAAGAAACCGTGAGATCATGACCTGAGCTGAAATCAAAAGAAGGGTGCTTAACAGATTAAGTCACCTAAGCACCCCAGGGTTTTAACAAGGGAATTCAAATTGCTAATTAATAAATGAAATGTTTAACCTCTCTAGTAATAAGGAAATGAAAAATAAAGCATGACATTTTAGAACCATCAAATTCATAAAAATGAAGTTTGGAAACACCTAGTTTTGGTTAGAAGGCAGGAAAGCTGGCACTCATGTACTTCTATAGGTAGGGCAAACTGGCCTGACTACCTGGGAAAGCAAGCCAGCAGCAGCGAGCCAAGCTGATGGTGAGCACACCTTACAAAGCAGCAATTCTGCTTCTAGAGATATTTCTTAGAGAAACTCCTACACTAGTACAAAGAATGCAGTATTGTTGATGGTTCTAAAAAATCTGCCTGTGCATCTGTAAGACAGAGTTCAATAAATTTTGGCATATTCCTATAATGGACTATGATACATCAATGAAAATGAAAGAAACAGGACCACACACATCAACATGGATAATTCTAGAAGCTGTAATGCTGAGTAAGAAAAGCAAAGTAGATGATGATCACAGCATGTCATGTGTATATAATCTAAACATGCAAAAACAATACTATATTGTTCATAGATATATATTTATATATATAAGTATAAAAGATATATATATATATATATATATATATATACACACACACAGTGAATTCAGGATGGTGGTTACCTTAGGGAAAGATAAAGATAAATGGATCCAAGAGAGATACAGAAGGAGTTTTAACTGTATCAATAATGTATTATTTCTTTTAAAAATGAGTGGAACGTACCCAGGAGTTTGGTAATTATTCTATTTTTTTTTAATATAAGAATTTCTAAAAAAAAAAAAAAACTCCAAACAACTGAGTAGAGATCATGATCAGTTACCAAGACAGTTCTAATTGCACAGGGTTGGATGGAGGTCAGCCTCTGCTTGTGACCACCATTCGCCATCAGTTCTTCTAAGGGTGGTAAAACAGTAGCTCAAAGTAGTAGGTTATGTGGAACAGGTTATGTGACAGATTCAATCCACTCCCCCAGTCAGTCTTTCATCAAATTTCCCCATTTCATTTCCTCTGTGGTATTTAACATAGGCTGAATATATTTGGCTTATTTATTTCTTTACTAGATTACGGCCCGTCTTCAACTAGGACGTAAGATCCACACGGTAAGAGACAGTATCTGTCTCATTCACCACAGAATTCCTAGTACTATGAATAGTGCCTGACAAACAATGAAGTGCTCAATAAATATCTAATGTTCAATGAACGTCAGGAGTAAAACCTGCCTGAGTATGTTAAGAGGAGAGATATCTAACCCTTACACAGAAGCCCAGGCTACATACGGACTGTATGTTCAAGTACCAATCTCGTGAGGGGTCCGTGGGGAAGAGACCAACCACAGGCACAACTAGAACACTGAAGTAGGGGGCTTGAGAAAATACAAAATTGCCCTTGGAAACAAAATTTCTATTAATAAGATATAGAAACTCCAAGCCTCTGGATTCTCTACAGATACCTAATTAATTTCCCAGCACAATTGTCTCCTGCAAGTTCCAACATGAGTTCAGGGATATGAACTTTCTAAAAACTGAAATAAAGCATGCCACTTAATCTTTTTCCAGGCTCCCGTTTAGGAGAACAGAAGAAGAAAGGGAATAGGGAATGGAAAAATAAGAAGACGCATCAAATGTATTGCTTTTAACACAGCTTCTGAATAATCCCAAGGAGGAGAATGGCATGCCTGTAGGATGTGTCTGGAAAGGCTCTTCCCCTGGGCTGTGATGACGGCTACCATCGCCTTTAGGCAATTACAGCACTTCCCCAAGAGGCTCTGCAGAGCAGCAGTGTTCAAATGGGCTCTGGGATTAGAGTTCTTGGGCTTCAATTCTGATTTTGCCATTTACTACCTGCACAACCTTGGGCAAGCCAATTAATGGTTCTATACTTCAGTCTAGAATGAAAAGTACCTACTGCATAGGGTTGTAAGGATGAATGTTTTCATGCATGTAAAGCTCTCAGAATAATAGCAAGCCCTCACCAAATGGTAGCTTTTATTGTAATTATTCATCTGGAAGAGAGGGGCCTTATGTTTAATTCTTTGGAAAAACTGCTTGCCCTCAAGACTTGGATGACTAAATCATTAACTAGTGAAACAGGCAACAGGAAACAGTGCTAGACCAAAGCTCAAAATGCCTGTTAGGGCAGAGATTGCCAGTTACCTCCCAATACCCAGTCTCCTCTTTAGTAAAAGAACATGTCCTCTTCCTCAATTATGCTGCCTGCTGATGCCTTAGCAGCCATCCTGGGAGGGGCCACATCCTAGGATATTGGTGTAGGGAGCTGCAAGAGGCCTCAGCATCTCCCAATTTGGGGGAGCCCTCACACTAGCCTTGGACTGCCTATTCCTGGACTCTGATGTGAAAGAAGAAAATTTTATGTGCGTAGGGGTTTGTGTCCTTTGTACACACATTCAAATTTAATGATATATCTGGGTTCTGACCTTTTACTATTATACAATTGTAGATAAACTGGTCTTAGTTTTCTCCCCTATGAAATGTGGATAATACCTTACAGAGTTGTGGGAATCAAGTGAAATGACACATCATAACAGCTCTATGTAAAAGGATGATGTAACTGTTATCAATGGAAACAAGACAGGCACTTAGAAAGGAAATGCAGGTGTGATGATAGATGGGAAACGCAAAGATACAGACTTAGAAAAGGATTAGAAAAAGTCCAGACATAGACATTGTGTTTATATGACTATGAAAAGTTTATATAGAAGATCATGAAAGCTGGTCATTCAGGAGAGATAATACCCTGTATCCTGAATCCTAAAATAGAGGTTATTAAATTATCTCGATAGGAATCTTGTTATCTGCCTTTCTTTGGAATCCACTATCTCTGATCCTGAATCATTCCAATTAGATGAATTTTGCCCTTCAAATTCATGTCTTTCTATATTCTTCCTGTCATTACTCCCAAACTTAACAATCAAGTCATACTTCTAACAAAACTTCTAACAAAACTTTCTAGAAATTTTCTATACCTGCTCTTGACAATATGGTAGCCATTAGTCACCTGTTGCTATTAACCACTTGAAATATGGCTGGTGTGACTGAAGAACTGAATTTTGAATTTTATTTAATTTTAAGTAATTTAAATTTAAATAGACTTGCATGGCTCATGACTACTGTATCTGGACAGTGCTCTCTACAGAGACAGCTCTAGGAAAGAGAAGGAAATTGTGTCACTTCCCCATTCTTATTTGATCTCATTTCTTCACAATACTTATGTTAAAATGCTTTCTTTTAGCCTATTCCTGATGGCCCTAAATCCTTGGAGAGTCCCAATTTCCCTATTTGGGATTTGGGTAATTATTACCTTCTTTTGAGAAGGATAAGCAGATTTGTTCAAAACACATACACACACACACACACACACACACACACACACAGTCCTGACTGAGACAAACATTCTTCCGGCAAAGCTTTATTGAACATACCAGAATGACTGAATTCAGTGAATCCACCAAAACATGCACAAAAGAGGGTTACTTCTCTGAAAAGGATAGACTCTTTTTAGGCTCTGTGGTCTATTTATTAATTTATTTATTTAAGAGAGAGAGAAAGAGCATGTACAAGCCGGGGGGGGGGGGGGGGGGAAGGGAGAAGAGTGGGAAGGGGGAATAGAGAGAGACAGAGAGAAGCTCAGTGCAGGGCCTGACAGGGGGCTCGATCTCACGACTCTGGGATCATGACCTGAGCTGAAATCAAGAGTCAGACGCTCAACTAACTGAGCCACCCAGGTGCCCGTGGCTCTGTGGTCTAAAAACATAAGAAGTTCAATTATCCTTCTCGATAAGTCCTTATATATATACAAAATACGTGTATTATGTTTTTTAATTAAATAAAACAGGTGGAGAAACAGGCAAGTTCTGCTCCTCAGAGAAGATCAAACTAAAGGAAATGGCCTGAAGCAATGTTACTGACCATGGAAGGCTTGGTATAGTAAATAAAGCTGTCAAAGTAAGCAATCTGTCAAGTTGAGAAATTAGTATCTTAGTGATGGGGGATAGGAGGTTGCTTAAAATAATAGTGCAGGTAATTTAACTTCTCATGAGGGACTAGTACCTCTTAACAATGATAACTCTGTCTCATAAAGTAAAACTCAAAAATTAACTGGCTTGCTCCGTCTGCCTGGACAACTCTAGGCATTTCTAAGTAAGATTGGTATGTTTCAGTTTAGGTCTGGGAAAATTCTCTTAAGTGTCTACTATTAGTCAGATAAGCAAGACAGAGAAGAAGCTCCAGAGGAAGATGGTCCCAGAGGTGGTGATAATACAGACAAATGTCTTTCTAGTTTCAAAAACACACACTAGAACAAATACTCTGACCCCGATGACCCCTCCAGGCTGCTACTCAGGTGCTCATGTTTTAGATGTGAGCAAAAGTGTAACTCCTTCAAAAACTCCTTGATGTGAATCCAAGAAATGATGTGACTGACAGTACTTGCTGCAGATATCCCTTGGAGGCATACCAGTGTGACCTTTTTCAAATGCAAATTAGTTTACTCATTATAGCTGTCAGGTTTCTTGGGGAGGAGTTTAAAGAAAAAGGCAACACTATACTCTGAAGAGTAAGGTGGACCGGACTGAGGAGGGACAAAGGACACCTGGAGAATGGCCCCTGTGAAAAAGCTCCACGGGACTGGTTGGGACAGAACTTGATAGGAAATGGAAATCTCTGGCTCTGCAGATTCTTGCCTGAGTTGGACCAACTTGATTTTGGCAGCCCTCCCCCATGTTGGTTCAGGTATTCACTGATCTTAGTACAGAATCCAAAAGTCCCCTAGACCTCTAAGCGAGCTCTCCCTGGTCTTTAGGACAGGAGTGTCATCCAGCTATGCCCCACTGGCTCTTACTCACATAGAAAATCTTTATCAAGCCCTCATGAGATCTGTAGCACCATACTAGACACTCGGGGATGTCTATGAGAGAGCAGTTTCACGGAACTCACAATTTAATGTTCCATTTGTAGGCTTACAGGCAGATGCAGGCAGAAAGGGGTGAGAGATGAGCCAGAAGAACTGTGCCCACACTCAGAAAATACTTCTGATCTTTCAAGGAGTTATTATACCACAACATGGAAATACAGTTATTTAGCAGGAGGTAGTGGGAAACCCTGGAATTTCAGAAGTGAGAAAAAAGAAATGTGGAGTAAACGCAGGTAATAGTTGGGATTAATGAAAATGGAAGCTTTAGACTCTCCAATATAAAGGCCAGGGAAAGGAGGAGGCCTGGAAATGGAAACATGCCTAGATTAAGGAGCCTGTCCCCATCTACAGGAAGTTTATCCCTAACATCTAAATAGTCATGTTTTAAAATCAACAAGTTTGCTGGTTTTCAGCTGCCACTGACCGGAACCCCCTAGTGGCTCTGGCCCACAGTGTAGACAGACTGTGCCCAGCCGGACTAGATGAAGACATGTAGGCGGAAGTCAGCCAGCCAGTCTAACCCCTCCCAGCTTTGGGAGGAGTTTGAGCAAAATGCTACCCGGCTATGAGTAGTAGGCAAGATGGTTTAACCCTAGCAGCACAGGGTTATACTACGGACCCTGCATTTCAATCAGCAGATTCAGAGAGTGGTCGGAGACCCAAGGGGACAGCAAGTTCACCAGGACCTTTGATCCTCTACTGCTTTCCCTCCTTGTCCACTGCAGATGCATATTCACGTTCACAGTCACATATTTTTAAAATTTGATATAATTATCTCCTAGAAATTACTGTATGCAGTCTCTTGGGATCTAAAGCAATTAAGTGAAGATAAATTTCTTTCATGGAGCAAACTGTCAAAGGATGAAGCAATTTCATTCCCCATTTGAAGTGGAAGCTTTGGGTCATGCATGGTTTATTTGAAACAATGCCATCACCTAAAGCTGCTGATCTTATCTCTAACCCCGTTCTCCATTTCAAACTGCTGGAGATATGTAGCGTGGCACTGCCTTAAGTTATGACATCTGGCTCAAGGCCAGCAACAGAACAAGCCAGCTCCTCTTCTAGGTTTTAAGCATAAGAGGACAGAAATCATATTAAAAGATTACTATATAGGTGACATCTGTTAAACCCTGAAGAGGGAAGAAGTTCCCAAGGCTTCAGCTGACTATAGAGGCACCCTAACGAAAGGGAAGTGGTACAAGAGCAGGCAGGTACGCCCCCCAAAGGCGGTAGGGTGAAATACATGCTAAGGAACCAGTTTTCTCTTCTAGGAGACAGCAAACCAAACAGTGAGGCCTATTTCATGAACTGCCTCACAGATGGAAAGCATACCAGGCTGAGAATCAGAAGCCCTGTGTTCTAATTCCAGCACTACATAAGACTGTGTGTGAGATTTACAGGAAAGTTCTCATTAACTGTTCTTCTGAATCGCAGGTGGTGCTATATATACTTAAAAAGAATGCTGCATAACTGTGTTTTTTTAAATTTTTTAAATGTTTTATTTATTTTTGATACAGAGAGAGAGCATGAGAGGGGGAGAGGCAGAGAGAGGAGGAGACACAGAACCAGAAACAGGCTCCAGGCTCTGAGCTAGCTGTCAGCACAGAGCCCGACGTGGGGCTCAAACCCACGAACGTGAGAGCTGACCTGAGCCAAAGTCGGAGACTTAACCGACTGAGCCACCCAGGTGCCCCTGCATAACCGTGTTTTATTTATTTTACAACATACCAGTCAATGTGCTATCTAGGTAATAGTATTCAAAGTATTCTTTAAGCCACTGAAATATTCGTCAGGTGAAATCCACACACGTGAGACCATGTCTGAGTGCTGCTTTCAACAGGAACTTTGAAGAACTAGAATTGGCTTCGAAGTGTCAGTGCACTGGAATCACCAGAAGAAGCTTGTTAAAGTGACTGGTGGGCTCCCGTCTCAGACTTTCTGATTCACAGGTCTAAAACATTACATGCTTAACATGTTTTCAGGTGGCTCTCACGCTGCCGGTCCTAGTACAATTTGAGAACCTGTGGTAGAGAGGAATCTGGCCAGGAGAATGATCTAGAATTGGAATGTCTAATACGCTAACCACGTGTGGATATTTCAATTTAATTAAAATGTCTGCTTCTCAGCTGCACTAGTCACATTTCAAGTACTCAAGAGTCATAAGTTTAGGGGTTACCATATAGAATACTGCAGAAACAGATCATTTTCATTATCACAGATTGTTCTATTGGATAGTGTTGGTCAAGAATCTATTTGACTTTGGGGCCCAGGGAAGAGTGCATGACTATCTCAGGGTCATCAGTTTGAGTCCCGTATTTGGTGTAGAGATTACTTAAATAAATAAATCTTAAAAAAAAAAAAAAAAGGATCTATTTGATTTCTCTGGTGCACGTTTAGCTTACAGAAGAGAAAACTTAAGGAGAATTTCACATACACTAAGATGTGTCAGTATTAAATAAAATAGACTCTCTAACTCTTAAGAGAACCTCTCTAAAACCAGTTAAGTAGAAATTACAGAAAGGTAGACTGTGTTCAGTTTGAGACAAAATTCTTTAATAGTGGCTGTCTCATGGTATAGTAAACTCTGGGAAGTACCTGAAGCAGAGGCTAGAAGGACACAGACTATTACTTCTTAATTTGGTAGAGGACTCATCATGATGTTTTCTAAGGAGCTGTCTAATTTCATGACTCTTCTGTAATTAATTCGATCCAATTTGATAATTATTATTGTGACAAACCACCTCTTTTTGCATCTGGGATAGTTTTCTAAAGCACATATTTCAGGTAGAAGGAACTCCTTTTTTCAAGGGTATTTTGGTAATAAGCTTTCCCAATTCATATAATTTAAAAATGATTTTGGGGATACCTGAGTGGCTCAATCGGTTAAAGTCTGACTCTTGATTTTGGCTCAGGTCATGCCCCATATCAGGTTCTGTGCTGACAGAGCAGAGCCTGCCTGTGATTCTCTTTCTCTCTCACTCTCCGGCCCTCCCCAACCAGCACACACATGTGCACGCTCTTTCTCAAAAATGAACATTAAATAAAAAGTCTTTGTAACACCAAAGTACAACAGAAGAAAAAAATAGATAAAATAGATCTCATCAAAATTAAAAATCTCAATAAAGTGAAAAGACAATCAGCCCATACAAAGAGAAAAAAATATTTGCAAATCATATTTCTGATAATCGAGTTTATCCAGAATATAAAGAGAACTACAACTCAATAGTAAAAGACAATCCAATTTTTTAAATGGCCAAACTATCAGAATACCCATTTCCCCGCTTTTATAAAATCTTTACAAAGTACTTTCACAGATCTGATCATCCCTTTTTATCCTCTTTGAGATCGATAAGGTAGTTAAGAGTTCCTACTTTTATTCAAAAAGAGACAAAAACACAGAGAGATTACAAATTGTCCAAAACCATACAACCAGCCTATGGCAGAGTCAGGATCAAGGCTCGCATTTGAGACTTTCTTTTATTCTACTTTGCCTTCCTTTGGCTCAAAGGGAAAAAACTAATACCTGAGTATCCCAAGGCCAATTAAGTGAGAAAGTAAAAATTGTATACAATTAAATGAGCACATAATAAAGACATTCAACATCATTGTTCATTAAGGAAACACATCAAAGCTATGAAGGAATATCACTTCACACCCATCAGGATGGCTATTACCAAAAAACCAGAAAATAAAGTGTTGGTGAAGACATGGAAAAAACTGTGCACTGCTGGCAGGAATTTAAATGGTGTGGTCACGTGGAAAGTAGTATGGCGAGTCCTCCAATTCAACACAGAAGCACCATATGATCTGGCGATTCCACTTCTGTGTACACATCTGAAAGATGTGAAAGCAAGGGCTGGAGCAGATATTTGTGTGCTGCCCATGTTCACAGCAGCAGTATTCACAACTGCCAAAAGGTGAGAGCAACCCATATGTCCATCCTGTGGAACAGATACAAGATGTAGTGTGTGTGTGTGTGTGTGTGTGTGTATGAATATTATTCAGCCTTATAAAGATGTAGTGTGTGAATACACACACACACACACACACACACACACACACACACATAGGAATATTATTCAGCCTTATAAAGGACAGAAATTTTGACATGTACTACAACAGGATGAACCTTGAAGATGTTATACTAAGTAAAATAAGCCAGTTACAAAAAGACAAATATTGAATAATTTCACTCATATGAGGTTTGTACTCAAATTTAGAGACAGAAATAAAATCATGGTTGCCAGAGGCTGGGAGAGGGAGGAAATGGAGAGTTAGTGTTTAATGGGCACAGTTTCAGCTGGGAAAAATGAAAAAGTCCTGGAGATGAATGGTGGGGATGGTTGTGAAACAACGTGAATGTATTTAATGCCATAGAACTGTACACTTAAAAATGGTAAATTCTATATTATGTATATTTTAACAATTATAATTTAAAAAAATGGAATAACCCTGTCTTTTTTTTAATTAGAGAGAGAGCACATGCATGTGAGCAGGGGAGAGGAGAAAAGGGAGAGAGATAGAGAGAGAGAGGGAGAGAGGGAGAGAAGGGGAGAGAGGGAGAGAGGGGGAGAGAGTGAGAGAGTCTTAAGCAGGTTCCATGCTGAGCCCTGACATGGGGCTTGATCCCATGACCCTGGGATCGTGACCTGAGGCGTAATCAAGAGTTGAACGCTCAATGAACTGATCCATTCAGGTGCCCCCAGATGAGCCTGTTTTTACAAAGTTTTTTTTTTTCTGTTTTTTATTTATTTTTGAGAGACAGAGAGAGACAGCACGAGCAGGGGAGGGTCAGAGAGAGAGGGAGACACAGAATCTGAAACAGGCTCCAGGCTCTGAGCTAGCGGTCAGCACAGAGCCTGACGTGGGGCTCAAACCCATGAACTGTGAGATCATGACCTGAGCTGAAGCCGGATACTTAACAGACTAAGCCACCCAGGTGCTACAGAGCCCATTTTAAATAAAACTTTAATAAAAGGAAAACCTCCCTTCCTAGTTCCTCACCCTCTTGAAATGTCTGGTATAGCCATTTTCCAGCTTCTGGCATTGACAACATAAGGAAGAACAGATTAAAGCTATCAGTGAACCAACAGCTGCCCTATGACCCTGGCACATTTGGAGCAAAAAAGCAACCTATGCGGGCCTGTAGTTACTCTTTGACTTCATGGTATGATTCTCAAGGATAAAATGATCTTCAAGTCTTGTCTGTGTGAAATTCTGAGTTAAAGGAAGGAACAACAAAGCCTCTCTTCAGTCATCTGCTTACAAGTTGGGCCTTCCAGGAAACAGAGCTGACTCTTAGTTCTCAAAGGCTAAAACTTACCTTGTATTAAAAAGTAAGCCAGTAGCAGAACACTAATTCCAATATTTAAGTTCCATGTCCATGGAACTTTAACATTCTCACAGGGAGGGTCCTGCTCAAGTTTGGTAATCCTGAAAGACAGAACTGCCTGTTCTTTAATGTTTAGTTTAAACTGAGGGCTAGAAAGGATATAGATTGAATTCTTAATGAATTCTCAGGGGAGGGGGAGGATACTCATGAGCATCGAAGGCTTAATATCAATGCATCAGACAGATGATGTTAGTATTTTCTACTCTGTTCATCAAAATCCCCCGAAAGAACACAGCGATGTCCCCACCTAGTCAGGAGTAGCTTATTGTTCAGAAGGTTTTGTTCTCTTGACTCCTAGATGCTACAGAAGTGATCAGACCCAACTCTGATAGCCATCTCAAGATATTCTTTATACGCTGTTCCCAGAGTTAGACAGAAGGCAAATCACTATAGATCTCTGCCTATACACAATGTAACTCTAAAGTAGGAAGACATGTTTTTTAAAAAATCACAAATGAGTATCAGAGTAATCAGGGTATACTTGGTAGTTACACCTCGTGCTGAAGTGGTGAAATACTCTTTCCCCCAACTCGCAAGTCCAGACCTCACTTGAGTGTGGAGGAGGTGTTTTTTTTTTTTTTTTAATATCCATAACCCAGCTGTGACACTTCCTTCCATCTCTACCTGTACATCTGTTTCCTACAGAGCACTACTGCCTCAAGTGAGAAGCGTGAGGCTTCTGTAGATGCTGGGGAACAAGATGGAACAAAAATGCTTCACACCTGGCTCCCAAATTACAGGAACGCTGGACTGGGGCCAACATAAGCTGGCACAGCACCAGCTGAAACGGACATCAATTAGGGAGCCTGTCATCTTCCAAGACTGCAGGGTCTTTTTTCACTCTGCGATCCGCACTGCTCCACAAACCAGCCGCGGCACCGCTGGTAGAGTTTTCCAGATGGGATCATTTCCCTGAGATTCCACACTTGCAGATTTACTGCAGAACTTGTTTTTAACCCCTCCCTTTGTTTTCAAAGCCTAAACTATTATTCCACATTACAATTTCTTTAATTGAATTTATTTGTCCTTAGTAAAGTGAGAAATTTGTACCAAAATGAGCAGAAACAGTTGTCAGCCTGCTTAAAAGATGTTTTGTTTACAAAAAAGCATTCAAATAACTGAGGTTTGTGAAGGGTCAGAAATTCTTCTTTATATATACATCACTCCTACTGGGGTCAAAAGTCAGAAAGCCTTGACCAGATTACATTATCCTGGAGAAATGGACAGACCTCTAAGACTAAAGATGGCTTTCTCTGACCATCACATGCAGTGTTAGTGACCCATGTCATGTGCAGAAAGGAAAGAAGCTCTGCTAGCGCAGTGGCAAATGCTATTTAAGAGAAATAAAGACTTTAAGAGTGTCAGCAATTAGGGAGCCTGGCTGGCTCAGATAGTGGAACATGCGACTCTTGATCTTGGGGTTGTGGGTTCGAGCCCCATGGTGGGTGTAGAGATTACTTAAAAATAAAATCTTAAAAAAAAGTGTCAGCAATTACAAAGTGGCAAGAGTCCGGGAGCGACGTGCAGCTCGCCATCTTGGTCAATGTGCTGGGAATGCTGCTCTTCCTGCTTGTTCTCTGATTGCTATGGGGCTGCCAGCAATCCCAAGACATAGGAACGAAAGTGGCCTCTCCGCCCAAGGGCTGAAGGACACGGTCTGAGGCAAGATGGAAGGTGGGAGGGGCCTTCACACTGCACTTCATCCCTCCACCCATCACAATATACAAAGCAGCTATACCCGGATCTTTCCAAATAACCAGTATTTCCTCAAAGTCTTCCTTAGCCCTAAAGGACAAGAAGCTGCCCGAGTAAGGCCCAGTATAGAGGTTTTTTTCCTACTCCCTCTCCCCAGTATAAAAATATAAACATATTTTTTCAAAAAGTGACAAGATTCCACATACTACCTTTTCTTGTCTTTTGTCCAATGGCACATGACATACTTCCTCCCCTGCACCTAAGTGGGCTGCCTTGTGGAAAGAATTCCATGTAACATCAAAGAGTCCAATGATAAGTAAATATCTCATCCACATTTAATGCATGTTCTAAGAACCGAATTCCACTGCCTCAGGGGGTTGCCTGTTGCTGCCAGTTTGCTTCTCATGGCAGAACCCTGTGTGGCAGAGCCCTGACTAGGCTCTGCCGATGCTTGTTTGGAAAGGAGTCCAGTTGGAGATGAAAGAAGCTCTTCAAAGTGGGCGAATCCTTGGAGGCTATCACTTTAGGGCTTGGGAATGATTACTTATCAAAAATGCCTGTCTGGAATACATTCTGGGCAAGAAGCTGGCCTGCTCTCTCAGTGTTCCCCTGGAGTTTGCAGAGCTGAATCTGGAGTGATGGCAGAAACTGAAGAACCCAGGTGAAGGTAAAAGCCCCAAACCACATCGCAGATAGGGACAGGAGAGAGAGAAGGAATTTTAAAAAGCTTCAGACATCTGTCTGCACAATTCAATCTTGGCCTACCCGTACTCCCCCTCTTTTATTTTAAATAAATAGCCTCAAAAGGGGTGGTCCTCACATGTTTCTGCTGACTAAGGTCTCAATTTCCTTACTTTTCTCTACCAAGAGAGCCTGAAACCTCTAGCTCTCGGCATTTAATCAGTCAAAACCTAGTCTCTAAGTGAAAAGACAAGCTAGACCAAGAGAAAATATTTATGACACATATATTGCGGACAGAGGACTTGCATCCAGATTATATAAAGACCTCTCAAAACTCAGTCAGAAAACAAACAATTTAAAAATAGGCAAAAGATCTGAAGACACTTTACCAAAGATATACAGAGGTCAAATAAACACATGAAGAGATGCTCAACATCATTAGCCATCAGAGAGATGCAAATTAAAACCACAATGAGATATCTAATAGAATGACTTACACACACACACACACACACACACACACACACACAATGTGGAATCAAGTGCTGGCAAGGCAGTGGATGAAATGGAATTCTCATACATGCCTGGTGGGAATGTGAAATGGTACAGCCACCTTGGAAAAGTTTGGCAGCATGTAACTTACCAACTGATCCATAAATTCATTCCTAGCTTTTTACCCAAGAGCAATGAAAACTTAAGTTCCCATAAAAACCTATACATGAATGTTTGTAGTAGTTCTATCCATAAGCGCCCAAACTGCAAACAAGCCAAATGTTCATCAACTGGTGAATGGATAAGCAAATTGTGGTCCATTCATAGAACGGAATACTACTCTGAAACAAAAATGAATAGATTACTGATCTAGGCAACAGCATGGATGAATCTCACATGCATTATGCTAAGTGAATGAGTGCTCAGAAAGCTAACTACTATCTGGTTTAATTTATATGGCATTCTGGAAAAGGAAAAGTCATCCTTATCACAGAAAAAAAGATAGGAGGTGATTAGGGGTGGAGGGGTTGGTTGCATGAGGGAGTTTTTGTGGATGATGGAAATGCTCTATATCTTAATTGTGGTGACAGTTACATGACTGTATGTTTGTCAGAAACTGTGTAACAAAAAGTGGATTTAAAACATTTTTTAAAAATGTTTGTTCACAGAGAGAGGGAGACACAGAATCCAAAGCAGGCTCAGGCTCTGAGCTGTCAGCACAGAACCCGACACGGGGATCAAATGCACAAAGCATGAGATCATGACCTGGGCCAAAGTCAGATGCTTAACCGACTGAGCCACCCAGGTACCACACAAAGAGTGGATTTTAATGTTATAAACAAACATATTTGGGTCTCTGGGGACGAGAATGAACGAGAATGAACTAGGGAAACATTGCTGCACTCTGTGATTGGGGACAACTGGGAATGCATGCAGCTAAAGTGTGACAGGGCTGACATAGAGCCCATTCTCACCCTGAAACTGGAGGCAACATTAAAACAGACCCAGATTTCTTTTGGCATAAAAGGAACTTTATACTCTTTGTCCCCAACATTTTTCACTGTTGCAGAGACAATGCAGTCTTCTTTAATGCAGATAAAAAGATACCAAGCCCCGGCCTGGTTTTCCTCCACCCCTTTCATTTCCTGTTTCATTTGGGCAGAGATCTCTGTTTCTACAAAGGGCAAAGTAGATGCAAGTTTAAAGGCTGAGAGGGAAATCAGAGATTTAGGCTAACGGGAGGCCTCTTGGTGTGAATGGGTTAATGTGCACAGAACCTAATAAAAAACTAAATCCTGAAACATTTTTTAAAAATAATAAACACCTGCCACGCTCTAATTAAAAGTATTCTCCAAGAAATCTCTGTTGTGCTCTCAGTGAGTAAAGTCAAAAAACAAAGTATACCTGTAATAATAAAGTTCCTTTTCATAGTAGCATCATTATCTAATAGTGAAATGATGGAAATGGGCACCTCCAAAGGCACAATCTTTTCAAAGAAAAATTACACCTCTTATAATGTGGTCACAGGTCCACAGGGAGCGAGAAGGTCGAGTGGCTAAAGATGTGTGTTCCATCAGTGCCTGGAGAGCTGTGAAAGCAGTTAGCATGGAAGAGAGAGCGTGTTCCCGCTCTCATTTTAGTAGCTTAACTTCACACCTTTGCTTCACAGCTGAATCCTTCTAGTACTTCTTGGGTGCTTCAAGAGAGAGGAAGGAAAGGGTACTTGGAATCTGTAACTGAACTAGAAACTCTTAGCTCCTGCCTCTGAAGAGCCCAAGCATGTAAGGATATGCACACATACAAATACAGAGAAGGAGCTTTTTCATTTAAATGGAGGAAGCTGCCATGTCTACCTCTATAAGCAAAAATATTAATCATCCACCGTCTGGTTTTAATCCACACACTCCTGATCCTGCATCTGAATGTATCGTTATCAGGGGAAGAAGCATTTCTGCTCAATCTTATTCACCAGCCAAAAACCTGAAAATGTGAAAACCACATTGGTAAAGTGCCTTCTTGGGGACCCAGAAAACTCTGAGCTGCTGCCTTTTTTTTTTTTATTGTTTTCTTTCTTTTTTCGTTCTTTTAAAATGATGAACAAATGTGAATCTCGGAGGGTCTGGAGGAGAAAAAAAGAAGCAGCTCAAGTTACAGGCCCCTCATATCTTGGAGTGACACTATCCTCAGGGAAATGAGCACTTTCTCTTCTCTATTTCCCAAAGGGGATCCAGCCACACAACCTGATTGATATCAGCCCTTCACAGACAAGCTTCGGCATCCAGGTGCATCCCTTACAGATCATTTACAAATGAAATGGCAAGCCCAAACAGTAAGCCTTTGCCTCTGGTCTCCGTTTTTCTGGTTTGTGCTTTGCTAGAACTAAAAGCAGGGACTAAAACACCATCTGGATGAGTCAAGCACGCATCTCCGTCTGTGCTGGAGACCCTTCCCTCTCTTCAGGTTCACCCTAGAAAGGATCTCCAAGCCAGTATATGGGCTTGAGTGCCTTCAAAGCCATTAGTCACCACCCTTGCAGCTTTGCTCCAAACTGCGAATGGGGCCACCCGTGACACAAAACTCTGGCAAGATTAGAGGACAGCAAGAGCAGAAGAAACCACAATACGCCTGAGACTCCCAGGAGAACAATGACTAGTGCTGGTGGGGAACAGACAGACAGACAGAGCAGACAGACTCTAATCAGGCTTCGTTCTGTTTTCGATGCAACACAAATGTTTTCCATTAGAAGTTCCCTGCCCCACAAACACTAGTACATGTGGCTATGAAATCCACATATTTAACTTCTGCTTTTCTGGCACTCAGATCCAACCACCTCTCCTGTTCCCCTGGAGCACAGCAAAGTTGAGAGAAAAGAGATTCTAGTACCCCCAGCACAAAGGTAAGGGGAAAAGAAGCAGAATAAGAAGCATGCTTACTAAGTAAATACTATCTAACACGAGTATGATTGAGCAAGCTAGAGGGAAGAAGGGAGAAAACAAGGACGTTTCTTTTGCCAAGAGAGAAACAAGTACTGTAAAGCTCTGGCTCTTACTGGTTGGTTGGCTCCTATGCTTTCAGCTTAAAGTTTGGCTTTATTTTCTAGGAAGTCTGCAGCTGATCTTCATCAGGAGTTGTCGGTCGCCATTAAAGCAAAACAGGCAAAAACCTCAGAAAACTCATTACAAAACCTGCACAATTCCAGTACGAAGCAACGAATGCTGGCTGATCAGGAGCCCGTATTTCAAACACCCAGAACCAGCTGAGTATTGCCACCGTGAGAAGCAGCTGAGCCAGAAATCTTCAAACCATCACCAACCATCCTCCCACTGTCGGTAGAAGCTGGCCCTGGTTCATTTCTAATTAGTCACAGAGGTAGAGACATATGGACGTATGGCTAATTCATCTCTTCCCTTAGAAAAAAGAAAATTACAAATAAGAATTCAAAGGAACAATTTTTTAAAAAGAATGAACACTGAAAAGAAGGGAAAAAGTGAATTTTTAAAATGGCACGTAAGAAACAAAAGGAAATCCCCTGTCCAGGCAGCTCTGGAGTTCCCTAATTGCACAAGAGCAGGACACCCCCCAGCGTGGACGCCTTATTAAGCAATTGCTCAGCTTTCGCTCGTTGTGCAATTCCAATCCTCCAAAGCTTTCTGCTGCACATATGCAAACCAAGTTTTCCACTGCATTCTAGAATTAAGAACACTTTCTCATTTTTCTCTTCCTCACGTTAGAGGGGCTGAGTGCATAAGGAAAAAATATCTATTGCTAGATAAGCATTCACCACAAATGAGGTTTTACATTATTTCATCTGGTTGTTTCTGAGTTTACTGGGAGTCAGGAAACATTTGGATTTACTCCTGGGCAGCTAAAGGTTCATTTATCGTGTCACTGACAATAATGATATCACAAAAAATTGTCCATGAAAACATCAAACCTTCAAAATCTTTCGTTCCACACAGTTGCCATTCTGGAATATTCAGAGTACATAAAAGTAGCAGTCCCTACTTTACAGCCAAAATTCCAATGGTAGCCTGGGTAAATCACAGTGTATCTTATTAACTACAAAACTTTCTTTTGAGAAAAATCTAGTAAAGTGATCAGCAAGAACAATAACAGGTGTTTACAAAGATGAGGAAAGCATGACAAGAAAACCCAGCAGTCATGTAGGAAAAGACACTGTAAAAAACATACAGATTATAAAACAAACTACAAACCAGAAGATAGTATTTGCAACATATAAAATAAAATAGAAGTTTCTACAGTGTATAAGAGCTCCTGTATATCAATCACAAATAATAATATAAAAAGGAGCAGGGCCATAAATATGCATGTCAAAACCGAAGAAATATAAACAGACAGTAAATACACAGAAAGATCCTTTATTCCACTAATAAACAATTGCAAGCTAAAGTGAGGTGCACTTTTTAAACCAGAAAATTACCAGAAATTAAAAATATTGCTGTAATATTTACAAATACGTAGTATTTGTAAAAGTATGAAAAGACAGACACTTGTATACTGCTAATGAGAGTGTACACTGGTATGATGATTTTGGAAGGCACTTTGGCAGTATGTATGAAAACATATATCTGTATATCTTTTATTTTTAATGCTTATTTTTGAGAGAGAGAGAGAAACAGAGCTTGAGGCAGAGAGGGGCAAAGAGAGGGGAAGACACAGAATCTGAAGCAGGCTCCAGGCTCTGAGCTGTCAGCAAAGAGCCCGACGTGGGGCTTGAACCCACAAACCATGAGATCATGCCCTGAGCCGGTCAGACGTTTAACTGACTGAGCCACCCAGGTGCCCCAAAATTTGTGTATCTTTTCACAAAGCAATTCCTCTTGTAGGAATCTATTCTAAAAGAATAGTCTTATAAACATACAAGGATTTAAGTATGAAAAAGTTCATTTTAGCACTGTATGTGATGACAAAAAAGGGACATAACTAAGTTACCACCTAAAAGACAGATGGTGGGAATGTATACTGGTGCAGCCAATATGGAAACCACTGTGGAGGTTCCTCAAAAAATTAAAAATAGATCTATCCTATGATCCAACAATTCTACTTCTGGGTGTTTATCTGAAGAAAATGAAAACACCGATTTGAAGAAATATAAGCACTCCTATGTTAACTGCAGCATTATTTACAACAGCTTAGACATGGAAACAACCTAAGTGTCCATTAATACGGAACTGGATAAAGAAGATGTGATATATGTATACAATGGATCACCAGTCAGCCATAAGTAATAAAATCTTGCCATAGTGAAACGAGTCAGAGAAAGACAAAAACTGGATGATTTTACTTATATGGGGAATCTAAAAATCAAAACGAATGAACAATCCAAACAGAAACCAACTCAAGGATACAGGAAACAAACTGCTGGTTACTAGAGAGGTGAGGGGTTGAAGACGGAAGCGGATGAAATAGGTAAATGGGATTAAGAGGTATAAACTTTCAGTTATAAAATAAGTAAGTCACAGGAATGAAAAGTACAGCATAGGAAATGTAGTCAATAATACTATAATAACTGTGTGGTGACTGGTGAACTAGACTTACCATGGGATTTCACAATATATAAAAATACCAAATCACTAGGATGTACACCTGGAATTAAGAGAACACTGTATGTCAATTACACTTCAACAAAATAGATGTATAAGTTATATCTACACAGTGGAACATGATGTAACTTGAATATTAAGCAAAAAACAGTAATGTTTACATAACATGCATTATTATTAGAAAAGTTAATATTCTGGATATGTATGTTTGCAAAAATGGCTACCAGACTGTTATTAGCAACCATCTTTGGAAGGGAAAGAGGGGCTGATATTCTTATTATCTACAGTTCTATATGATTTTAATATTATTTCAGAAAGCATGGGTTACTTCTGTAATTAACAAGTAAGGACAGTGTGCCTTCTGTTTCTCAGCATGAGGGAGTAGGTGGTACTGGACCAGTCCTCTCCCATAAACAACTATAAAATATCTGAGGCAATTGTAGGCAGTGGACAACAGGGAGTGCAAAACTATGATCCCTAAAACACCAAACCCATTGGGGAAGAGTTCAGATTTGTAGTTACCAGAAGTAGGGGTGGGGAGAGGGTGAACTAGAGGAAGGTGGCCAAAGGTACCGACTTCCAGTTATAAGACAAGTACTAGGGATGTAATGTGCAGCACAATGACTACAGCTAACACAGCTGTATGATATATCACAAGGGGAAACTTTTCCTTTTTGCTTTTCATTGCATCTGTAGGAGATGATGGATGTTAACTAAACTCATTGTGGTAATCATTTAAAAATATATGCAAATCAAACCATCATGCTATATGGTTTAAACACGTACAATGATGTATGTCGATTAGTTCTCAATAAACTGGGAAAAAACACTAGAAATATTTTTTACAATTAAAGTCTGTTCCTCTTTCATGAGGGGAAAAAAAAGACTGTGATCTCTGAGAGAAAAAAAAATTCATAAAATGAACCTGTGATCACTTAGTCCTCCGCTTGGGAATAATTTTTCAACCATGACACAGAAAGTTGAATCCCAAGGAAATTATGGTGGTCCTGTTGTGTTGAGAAGGGAGAGGGAGAATTTGAGGTAGCTGAAGGGGCTGGAATCAGCAAGTAGGGAAATGGACAGGAAAAAGTTGTACAAAGAAAGTGCATGAAGTACATGTGAGAATCTTCAGTGAATAATGAGTGAAGGCTGGATTGTACATATGCAGCCAAAACGACTAGGGGGTAACCAGAAGGCAGCTGCTACAGGATTGAGAGTGGAACAGAAAGAGATATTAGAGATCCAGCAGTGGTGTAGGAATAGCACTGCCTCAGGATAGGGCAGTTGGGAGTTCCAACAATGCCAGAGTAAAGAGGTTTTAACACCTTGTTAACACCGCTTGGCAACCATCTTGAGTCTCCAGCGAAGCCACACCCTAGAGTGAGAGCCAATCTAAACCTGCATTAATAGATCCTAAAACCCAGACTAAAACAAAATCTGCAGGCAAGACAGGGCTTGGAGGTTGACTATCACCATATTATGAGGGCTTGGGGAACATCCTGGGTTCCTAAGTAGCTGCCCTAAAAATATGTAAAAAACCAAGAGTTCAAGATGATCAGGCAGTGATCTAAGTGCCTTTTTAAGGAAACAAACAAACAACCTGACCCCCCCCCCCCAAACCAATACCCTCCAGAAGAAAGTAATGAGATCCAGAATCTCTCTGACAAATTATCCAATGACAGTGACGATAAACAAAAATTGCTAGACACAAAGAAACAGGTAAATGCAATCTATATTCAACAGAAATCAAATGTGAGATGACCTACATGTTGGAATTGATATGCAAAGATTAAAACAGCTATTTTAAACATGTCCAAAATATCAATAAGATGTTCAAAACTTAAAGGGAAATATGGCTTAATGAGTAAACAAATAGGAAATGTCAGCCAAGGAAAGTAATTATCAAAAAGAACCAAGTAGAAATTCTTAAACTGAAAAGCAAAATAGTGAAATAAAGAATTAACTGGATAAGCTTAACATTATATTGAAAATGGCAAAGAAAGAGTTCACATCAACTTAGATCAATAGAAACTAAGTAACTGGAAGACAAGAGAGAAAAAACACTAAAGATAAAGAGAGCCTCTAGGTCATGATCTCACGGTTCATGGGTTTGAGTGCCACATCGGGCTTGGAGATGAGAGCCCAGAGTCTGCTTCTGATTCTGTGTCTCCCTCTATCCCTGCCCCTCCCCAACTCATGTGTATGCACGCACTCTGTCTCTCTCAAAAATAAACTTTTCTTAATTAAGAAAAAAAGATAAATAGAGCCTCACAATAGTGTGTGACTATCTAAAAATTTCTAACATATACATAATTGGAATTCCAGAAAGAGAAGAGAGGGTAAGTTGGGCAGAAAAAAGAATAATGACTGGAAGACACACCAAATTTGATGAAAAACACCAACTTACAGATCCAAAAGGTCCAGTGATCATCAAGCAGGTTTAATGTAAAGAGAACTACACTTGTGTACATCTCAATCAAACATCTGAAAACCAAGGATAAAAAGAAAATATTCAAAGCAGCCTCCCCCCAAAGACACATTATACAGAGAGGCATATGAATACTGATTTCTACTGAGCAAACAGTGGGTGCCAGGTAATAAGAGAACCACATTTTGAAGATGCTGAAAAAAAAAAACCACTTCAATCCAGAATTCTATATCCAGTTTTTAAAAAAAAAAGTCCTTCAGAACCAAAGATAAAAGAAAAAAGAGAGAGAGAGAGAAAGAGAGAGAGAGAGAGAGAGAGAGGCATTTTTAGATAAACAAAAGCTATAGGAATTTGTCACCAGCCTGCTTGTGTCCTGTAGGCTCAAGAGAAATAATCATCAGCTGGAAACTTAGATCTACTGAAAAAAATGAAAAGCACCAGTAAATAAGTAGATAAATAGAAAAGTCTGTATTTCCTTTTTGTTTGTAATTTACTTAAAAGAAAACTATTTAAGTAAAAATAATAATAGGATATGATAGGGTTTATACCATACTAAAAGTCAAAGAGAAGACAATCACACTAAACAAGAGGGAACATGTAAATGGAATTATGCTGTTTAAAGACTGTTCCATTTGTTCCAATGTGAAGCAGGAAACAAGAAGAACGGGTGTGTAGGTGTGAAGTGTAAAAAGGTACAATACTGTGTTCACTTCTGCAGCAGATGTACTAATATTGGAACAATAGAAGATCAGCATGGCCCCTGTGCAAGGACGTTATGCAATTCATGAAGTCTTCCATATTTTTATATTTCCATACCCACTTCTCCCCATGTGCCTCCTCCCTGAACATCTCCATGTCCCTTCCCTGCTCCCCCTGTCCTGTTGCTACCCATCAGGCACCCTTACAGTTTTACTGCCTTTTAAAAAATATTCAACAGAAATGGTGCCTTCAGAGGCTCTCTGATAAAGCAGAGCCTGGAGCCTGCTGTGGATTTTGTGTCTTCCTCTCTCTCTCTGCCCCTCCCCTCTCGTGCACTGTCTCTCGCTCTCTCTCAAAGATAAATATTAAAATTAAAAAACAAAAAACCAGAAAAGGCAATGAGCCATATAAACCATAAAGGAAAATCTTAAAAAACCGTATTTCATCAAAATGAAAAACATTTGCTTTTCAAGATTCTGTCTTAAAAAAAAAAAGGTAGCCATACACAGTGAAAAAATATTCAGTGGACATATATCAGACAAGGATTTGTGCACAGAATACACAAAGAACTTTTACCACTCTCTAAGAAAACATCAATATCCCAAATTTTAAAAATGGGCCACAGATTTGGACATTTCTCAAATGAGGATGAAGTACCAATAAAACACGTGAAAAGATGCTCATCATTAATTACACAATGCCAACAAAACTACAATGAGACCACCACGTCACACTTTACTAGAATGGTTAAAATTCTATAATTAAAAAAAATTTTTTTTTAATGTTTTATTTATTTTTGATACAGACAGAGATAGAGCATGAGAGGGGGAGGGGCAGAGAGAGAGGGAGACACAGAACTGGAAGCAGGCTCCAGGCTCTGAGCTAGCTGTCAGCACAGAGCCCGACGCAGGGCTTGAACCCACGAATGTGAGATCTGACCTGAGCCGAAGTCAGAGGCTTAACCGACTGAGCCACCCAGGTGCCCCTAGAATGGTTAAAATTCTAAAGACCAGAAATACCAAACGTTGGCAAGGATCTGAAACAAATGGACTATCAGGCATAGCTAGTGAGAGTTATCTGGTACAATCGATTACTTTGGAAAATAGTTTGGTAGTTTCTTTGAAGTTAGCATATACTTAATCATATGACTGAGCAATTCTACTTCTAGCTATTTACCCCCAGAGAAATGAAGGCATATGTCTACAAAAAGACTTGTACATTAATGCTCACAGCATTTCTATTCATAACAGCCAAAAAATAAAAACCCAAATATGTCCATGCCCAAAGTGAATGCTAAACAGATTGTGATATATCCATATAATGGAACATTACTCTTCACACAACTGGAAAAACACAACATGGATGAATCTCACAGATATTATGCTGAGTGAAAGAACACGACATAGAAGCATACAGGTTAAGATTCCACTTCCATGAAATTCTAAAATAGGCAAAACTAATCTTTAGTAAGAATAATTAGATCAGTGGTTGCCTAGGATGTGGAGTGGGACTGAGGAGATTAACTGTAAATGGGCACTAAGGAACACTCTGGGGGATGGAGACATTCTGTATCTTGACTGGAATGGTCACTAACAAGAATATGGATACTAACAATACATTCAAATGTATGATGTTATTTTATGTAGATTACATATCAAGTTAATAAAAGTAAAGGTATTAACTATATATAAAGATTAGTTTTTTCAGGTATCTAAAATTATGAAGTAAAAATAGAATATTCTCTTACATATATGAAAATTACATTGAAGAAAATAAAGGCTGGGACAGGAAGTATGGAGGCAGAAGTTTATGTCAATAGTGAAGTTCTCTTTCTAGGTATCATACTTTTTCCTCTTACCCGTTTCAGATTGATTTTTTATTATGGCCCATACTCATTAAGTCTTGAGCCAAAGATGGCAGTATGTATGTATAGATAGGTAGGCAAACTTCCATCGCTGACCTTCAGGTTTTTATGCATCAGTTACCCCCATCGGCCAATTCCATGAGTCCCTGTTCATCCATAAACAATCCTGCTTACAAAGTTTGGAGCCCAGGGCATTGTCCCAATTTTTTGGTCCCTACAAGTTGCATTATCACTACTCTCAGATTTTTTTTGCCCTTGGACCCACTTCCAAAATGATGTAGATCATCCTGTGCATATATTCAGTCCCTCTGAGAGAACTCTCAAGGGTTTGCCAAAAATAAACCAAGTTCTTTCTCCAAAGACTCATATTCTAGACACTCAGGTACCTTTGGACTCCAGGGCATTCCAAGATTTGAAGAACATCCAACCCAGAGAGAAAGAAGCAGGGAGACAAATTCAATCTGAGCATCCATTCTCCTTATATGAACTTTTCCTTCTTTGTTTATTCTCAAGAACTATTATGGGTGATCAGATAATATCCAAAACCAGGTCAAGAATTCCCAAGGTCATGGTAAGAAGTCAAGCTCCCAGTGAAAATAAAAGAACTGTAAAAGTTCTGAAGAGAACTGAAGGTACTAAATACTGTTTGTTCAACCACTGTACTACTGCATTTTTATTCAATTAACAGTGTGTGCTCTAAACATGGGTTGCTTAGATTTGACTCCTTCATTCTTACCTGTGTCATCCTGGGCAAGTTCTTCAGTAAAGTTCAAATTCCCATGGGGCTTTTGTGACATTTACATGAGATAATGTAAAGCATTAAAACAATACCTAGCACATGAGAGACACTCATTAAAAGTCAGATGGTTCCCTTAGGGTCCTCTTAGGAAAAGAGATCCAGACACGTGACTCTTCATACATACTCAGGAAAAACATATTTATAGCATTCTGAATATAACTTCTTTCTGAACAGCTCAGAAAGCTGTCTGGCAACATGGAGGCAAAGTGTATGAGCTCTTAGGTAATATGCCCTACATTCCAAAGTTAAATATAGAAAGAGGAAGACTATAACAGACGTCTTTATTTTTACCTGGGCCCAAATCTTTGCCTGATAACTCCAACCCTGGAAGCTCCCAAATTCCTTAAACCAGTGGTTCTCAAAGTGTGGAACTCAAACCATCGGCATCACCTGGGAACTTTTAGAAGTGCAATTTTCTATCTTTTTTCCTCCTGAATAATCAAAAAACGCTGGGGACTGGGTCCAGCAACTGGGTGCTTTAACAAGCCCTTCAGGTGGCTGTGATGAATGTTACAGTTTGAGAATTACTAGAACAAAAAGAACACCTACTCATCGACCTATCCACAGCATGAGCAGATGACAGCTGAGTTCAACAGGGCCCATTTGGGGAGTGAGATTTGTAATTTGTAAATTAGGCAGTAACTGATAAATCTGAAAGTACTGGAGTAAATGGAAATACTAATCAATAACTCTATAAATTTATAAGCAAGTAGGAAAGAGGTTGGAGAGAGCACAAAAAAGGTGAGGGAGGGCAATAATGAGGTAGGCAGAGATACACACGATGCAAATGGTCAGTGCCAACGGGCCACTGGTGGAATGAATCATCAAATAAAGCGGCCTATCGAGGTCTTTACTGCACGTACAGTGAGGAGGGAGAAGTCTTACACATTTACAAAATTTGTTAGAAACCAGAGGACTTCTCAAAACACCATACAATGTTACTAAGTTTATACCCATATCCAGGGCTCCCTTCAGTTAAAAAGGCAAAACAGAAAGGGAAATAGATACAGTTCATGGTTTATTCTAAATATCTGGCTGGGCATGATTCTTTAGATATCTGTGGACTGAGAGGGAAGTATGAAGAGGAGAAACTGACTCAAGGGTGAAAACAAAAGATCTTATCTAGCATGGTGTGACAAAGGGACATCCATGTTCTTATTACCTAAAAAATAGAATGCTGTGCCTCTCCAAGTTTCCAAAAGTTCTCATCTCATTCAATATAAAGAGAAAACTCCTCCTATACAAGGGTAGCCAAAGAAAGTTCAAAAGTTATTAATAAATAGCTACTGCAAAACATTAAGAAAAAAATGGATGAGTATTCTAACTGTACAATGGGCAAAGAACACAAGGCAGTTTACAAGAAACATAATATTAATCATATAACCAATAAGCATAATACTTTTAGGAATCAACCCTATTAGTAATCAAAGAAGGAAAATCAAAGCAATGAAATATTGTTTTTTGCCCATCTCTGGCAAAGTCAGGAAAAATTAAACCATTTGACCTTGATGAGGAAGCTAGAAAATAAATGCCATACTCTTATACTCTGCAGCTTACATGGTGTACAACCTTTTTGGGGGGCGATGTGGCATTATCTATAAAATGTCTTAAAAATCTGCATACCCTCCTTGACCTAGTAATTGCATTTCAAAAATGAACTAACAAAAGGTGTATGTAAAGATCTCTGACTGAGAAGGCATCATTTATAAAACTGAAAAGTCAGTAACTTCCTAAAATGTCTAATGGTTGAGAACTCAGCAAATATTATGGTATGTCCACACAAGTTAATTAATGCAGCCATTAAAATTCATGTTATAGGTGAACATGGAAATATATACAGAATATATTTATTGTTAAGTGAACAAAGTGGATTACAAAACAGTGTGTATATATATATGTATACACACACACACACACACACACACACACACACACACACACTGTGATTTTATTTCTGTTAAAAAGCAAAAAAGATTTTACATACGTCTGTCTGTCCATCTATCCAATCAGGGCAGAAAGATCACAGAATCTTTTCTTTCCCTTATTGGTAATCTTGATTTTTCTAGTATTTCTAAAATGAACACCTATTTTATGATACAAAGAAAGGTTATTTTGGTAAAAAACAAAACACTTAAGTATAGGCCTTAGAGTTAAATAAATCTATTTCCAATATCTCAACTGAAGTGACCAAACTGAATACACAGACTATATCCCCTGTGCCCTGGGGTCCCTCCTTTGTCTACGGTGTTCACTGCTCTGGTTGTGGTATCCAGACTAGTACCTGATGCGTAGCAGACAGTCAGTATCTCTTAAATGGGAAAATGCCATCCATCTCTCCTAAATCATAAAGAATTACTGCTAGATGAATAGAGGACAGCCGGAAGCAGGTCATTAAGAGCCAATTGACAGCTTTCATTCGTAATAAATCCACTTTTATTTTCTATTTTTTAAGAAATCAACTTAAGAAATTCATTTGATGCTAGTATATAGATATGGAATTTATTTTTTTAAATTATTTGTTTATTTAGGAAGTGTGTGCACATGTGCATGTGAGCAGGGGAGGGGCAGAGAGAGACAGAGAGAAAGAATCCCAAGCAGGCTCCATGCTGACAGCCTTGGAGCCTCATGTGAGGCTTGATCTCAGGAACCATGAGATCATGACTGCAGCAAAAATCAAGAGCCGGATGCTTAACTGAGTGAGCCACTCAGGCACTGCTGGAATTGATTTTTGTATACTAACTTTATATCAAACAACTCTGCTAAATTCATTTATTAATTCTATCAATTTATCCTTATTTTCTTTCAGATTTTCTAAGTATATAGACATTATTTGCACATAGAGATAGCTTATATTTTTCCCTTTCCAATCATCTTTTTAATACTTTCCTTTTCATGTCTTCCTGAACTGGCTAGGACCTCCAACATAAACTGAGGTGGAACTGATAATTACCACCCTTGTGTTGTTCTATTTCTTGACCTGCTTGGTGGTTATATAGTTCCTCACTTTTGTGACCATTCTTTTGTTTAATGTATTTCCACATGTGCATTTCATAATTAAAAAGGTTTAAAAAGGAAAAGAAAGTAGCAGGAGAAAAGAATGAGCTTCGAAAAATTCTCCAGTATGGAAGGGTATGTTAGTTTCCTATTGCTGCAATATAATGTATTACTTTACAATTCTAAAGATCAAAGATCCTAAAATCAAGGTGTTCACAAGGTGCTGTCAGTTTTGTCATTCGACAGCATGTTGACAGTGTTCTTTCTGGACGCTCTGTGGGAGAATATGCTTTCCTGCCTTTTCTAGCATCTAGAGGCCACTTGCATTCCTTGGCTCATGGTCCCTTCCCCCATGTTCAAGGCCAGCAGCATACTATCTCCAAATCCCTCTGAGACCTCTAGGTCTCATCATCATATCTCCTTTTTCTGATTCTTGACACTCCTGCCTCTTTATAAGGATGCTTATGATTACACTAATCAACCTGGGAAACCTAGGATCGTCTTCCTATTCCAAGATCCTTACTTAATCACAACTGCAAAGACATTTTTGCCTTGTATGATAACATTTAACAGGCTTCAAAAATTAAGACGTGGACCATCTTTAAGGGGCCATTACTCTGTCTACCACAAAGTGTGAGGACATGGGGGCAGAGGTAGAATACCACTTGGAAGCTTTGTCCCCACTACAAATCAGTACCACTGACAATCAGCAATTTAGACAGGCCCAAGATAAACAAACTATACTAAACAGGAAGTGACCAGAGAGTAGAATCTCTTCTTGACATGATTGGCTACAGCTCCAGGGAGGTCATCAGAAACTGCCATATCATTTACATGAAACAGAGATCAGACACTGGAAACTAGCTCTGATGTAGTAGCTCCACTATATACAGAATAGAAAATGTGGAAAACAAATTTATTTGTTAAGACTGCATACCACCTGACCTCCTCCCCACTGTCTTCAGCATGGTGACTTACGAATACAAACTTCTATCAACCCCTGTAGACTTGAGAAGGAGATTCTAAAGAATATTCATAGACAAAGAAGGAATCCCCTAAGAATCTACATAACCTGTTTTGGAGCAAATACTAGACCTGAAGAAACCTCTCGTTGTTCAAAGAAATATAAATGGCCAGAATTAGACTGTAGAAATCCAAGTTGGGGCCTGTGAAAAGAGTCTACAACATAAAAAAGGGAGAACATAAGGGAGCCTGAGTGGCTCAGTCGGTTGAGCAGCCAACTTCAGCTTAGGTTATGGTCTCACAGTTTGTGAGTTTGAGCCCTGCGTTGGGCTCTGTGCTGACAGCTCAAAGCCTGGAGCCTGCTTCAGATTCTGTCTCTCTCTCTCTCTCTGTTCTTCCCCTGCTCACACTCTGTCTGTAAAAAATAAATAAGCATTTAAAAAAATTAAAAAAAAAAGGGAGAACATAGCACACAAAGAGAGAAACAAAGCACAGTTTGTGGGAGGAAATTTCAAATGAAGAAAAAGATATTCCTATATCTGATTTTTAAAATCATGGACACTGTGAAGTATGATAAAAGAAAGACAACAAAATAAAGGCAGATAAAAGGGACCTGGAGAAAAGGCAGGCAAAAATATAAATGTTACAGGATAAGACAGAGAAATAATATAATAGAACATACAATGCAACAGCAGCCTTAAAAAAACGAATTAGAAGTAGTGAAAAGCCGAATCAGCATTATAAAAATTCGATCAATTACAGAAAGGATAAACTTGAGAAGCTCTTCAGGGATGCAGAGGAAAAGCAAAATGAGATTAAAACGATGACAGAAAAAGAGATGCAGAAGACAATGAAGAAAGGAATAAACTAAACAGAACATTCATAAACAAGGTCATAAGAAATGAAAACTTCCCTAGTTCAAAGACAGAATTGGATCTGCTTATTTTTTTTTAAATGTTTTATTTATTTTTGATACAGAGAGAGGCAGAGCATGAGAGGGGGAGGGGCAGAGAGAGAAGGAGACACAGATCCGGAAACAGGCTCCAGGCTCTGAGCTAGCTGTCAGCACAGAGCCTGACATGGGGCTCAAACCCACGAACGTGAGATCTGACCTGAGCCAAAGTCGGAGGCTTAACCAACTGAGCCACCCAGGCGCCCCTGGATCTGCTTATTAAAAAACTCGTTTTGGGGGTCCCTGGGTGGCTCAGTTGGTTAAGTGTCTGACTCTTGATATCAGCTCAGGTCATGATCTCACGGTCATGAGATAGAGCCCCACCTTGGGCTCTCATGCTGAGCATGAAGCCAGCCTGGGATTCTCTCTCCCTTTTTTTCTGCCCCTCCCCCGCTTACACATGCTCTCTCCACCTCAAAATAAAAAAAATAAAGTTAAAAAATAAATAAAAAGGTAAATGCCAAATTGTTACCAGCAGTTATCCCTAGAGTGCAGTCTTTGACTTTAAATATTTTTGTGACTCATTTGATTCTTTTGCATAAGTATGTGTATTACTACTACATTTTACAAAAGTCATCTAAATTTTTTAAAGATTTTTTTATACTTTTAATATGTTTTTAATGTTTATTCATTTTTGAGAAAGAGCGAGAGAGAGAGAGAAAGCATGCAGGAGCGGCAATGGGGGGAGGGGCAGAAAGGGAGACACAGAATCTGAAGCAGGCTCTAGGCTCTGAGCTGTTAGCACAGAGCCTGATGTGGGGCTTAAATGCACGAATAGCGAGATCATGACCTGAGCTGAAGTTGAATGCTTAACTGACTGAGCCACCCAGGCGCCCCTAAAGATTTTTTTAATGTTTATTTTTGAGAGAGACAGAGAGAAAGGGAGTGAGTCGGGGAGGGGCAGAGAGAAAGAGAAACACAGTACCTGAAGCAGGCTCCAGGCTCCAAGCACAGAGCCCAAAAAGGGGCTCGAGCCCAGGAACCATAACATCATGACCTGAGCCGAATTCAGCCACTCAACCCACTGAGCCACCCAGGAACCCTAAAAGTCACCTTAATTTTTAAAAAGCATCCATGTGATCGTTGATGAAAATATCCCTCAGTGTTGCCTTTGAATAACAGATGAAATTGGGCACCTGGGTGGCTTAGTTGGATAGGTATCTGACTTTGGCTCTGGTCATGATCTCACAGTCTGTAAGTTCAAGCCCTGTGTTGAACTCTGTGCTGACAGCTCAGAGCCTGGAGTCTGCTTCAGATTCTGTGTCTCCCCTCTCTCTGCCCGTCCCCTGCTCTCGTGCTACCTCTCTCTCAAAAATAAACAAATGTTAAAAAAAAAAAAGAATAAAGGATGAATCAAAGAACATAGTAAAAATAGGGAGAGCCATAGAGTAAAAGGACTGATGGTGAGCAGTGAAAACACTTAATACAAAATTAATTCTCAATAATTACTGCAGACTTAGAAACAAAATGCAATTGTGTGAAAAAGAAAATACATACTTGTAAGCAGTCCTAATTTCAACATCTTAAATATGGGTCAATAGTTTTGGCTTTTAAAAAAATTCCTTATGTTGATACTTTGAAAATAGAGGATCAAGTATGCTTTTTGATAAATCAGTGACTGGTAGCACTTAAAATAAATATTTTCCAGACAACCAAACAATAAAAGCAATATTTCCCCTCAAATTATGTATATGTGTGTGTATACATGTATACACACATGCACGCATATACACACAGAAAGCGTACATAAAAAACATTAAAAAAAAACCAGAGCATATGCCGTACAGTCCCAATTTTATGAAAAGAAAAGAATAAGTACAGACACATAAGCACGAGGGGGAAAAGACTGGAAGGATATAAACTAAACTATTAACACTTTAATTTTAGGTGGTAGTTTGCAGGTGATTTTTATTCTCTTGTGTTTTTCTATATTCTCCATTTAAAACATTTTGGAGTAATTATGCATATCAAAAACATCACTCCAAAAATGTCATTTAACAAATAAACAAGCAGACAAGAACCAGCGGTTCCAAAAGCTGGACAGTTTAAGCCCCATCTTTAATCTCAACAATCTATTTTATGAATGATGAAGTTTCCTAGGATCCTACATCCAGAAAGAAAGCAAAGATGTAAGAACGAATGGGATGTGACATGAAACTTAAAACACTGATTTTATAATGTAACTTACAATAACTCATTCCCCAGTCATGCCAGAGTGACTCCAGTGGGAGCTTGTTGAAAAATTCTTTACTTAGTTCTTGGTCAGACAGTATGGGGAGGAAGACAAAGAAGACCACAAGGCTTAATCTACCTGGGGATGCTAGAATCGGCACTGCTTCCATCTATGACAGAAGTGCATTGGCACCATTAACTAACTAGGACTTTAGGAAAGCTCTTTAGAGTCTAAGGAAAGAGAGGGCCTGTTGCTAAATAGACCCTTGGTTAGTATTACCTACAGCTATATAGGCACACACGTGTATTTTGAAGATGATAATTAAACTTCTTTTAACCAAGACATAACATGAACTCAACGTCTTTCTCCTAAGACAGTTTCCTTTTCATCACTTCTCCAATCTGCGTATAGCTTATTGGAGTTTCAGTGAGAAAATGCATGTGAACAGCTTAGCATGGTGCCTGGAACATGATTAGTGCCTGCAAGAGCTTAACTTCATTGTTATTACAGTTTACTTACTTTTCCTATTACTTATGCACTGTAATGTGGCAGAAAGGACACAACATTTTGTTTTGCTTCATTTCAGGATGGCTATTTATTACTCCTTTTAACCACAAGTTGTTACAGAAAATTTCACACATACACAAAAGTAGAATATTATAATGAACTCAATGCATCTATTATTCAGATTTAATAATCAATATTTGGCCTCTTTTTTAATTTATACTTCTATTCACAAATTATTTATTTATTTTAGAGAGAGAGAAATGGAGTGGGGCACAGAGAGAGAGACAGAGAGACTTAAACAGGCTCTTTGATCAGCAAGGAGCCTGATACAAGGCTTGGCTCCACAACCCTAGGATCATGAACTGAGCTGAAATCAACAGTCGGACACTCAACCAACTAAGTCACCTAGGTGCCCCTATCCACAAATTATTTTGAAGCAAATCCTAGACATCAAATCATTCATTAGAGCATGAGAGTTTTTTTTAATTTGTTTTAATTTTTCCTTTTTTTTTAAGTTTATTTATTTGAGAGGGAGGATGGTCAGTCAGAAGACACCATCAGTGCGGAGCCCAAACTCACAAACCATAAGATCATGACCTGAGTTGAAATCAAGAATTGGATGCATAACTTACTGAGCTACCCAGGCGCCCCTTTAAATTTTTTTTTTCTTAAGTAAACCCTATGCCCAATGTGGGATTCAAACTCATGACCCTCAGATCAAGAGTCTCATGCTCTACCAACTGAGCAAGTACCTCAGAACATGAAGTTTTAAAGTCCTACAGAAAAGGAAGGGCTCCAATCCTACACTACTTTACTAGCTCTGTGACCTTGGGTAAGTACATTACTTAACCTTTTGAGTTTAGGCACCTAGCAGCCACACAAGTGATCTAAGATCACTTTCTTTGCCCACCGTGGTTGGCTCTAGTTGGTTTCAATATACATGATATTTCTCTCAAAATGTAACCAGTTCTACTTCACTGCTTTTACCCTCCCTCATCTGTACTCTTACTATACTTCTGCATAATCCCAATAGCAACTATCTTTTTACCTCTTGCTCATCCCACATCCAGATTTTTCACTTTTTTTTTTTAATGGCTCAATACTGAATATATCCTGCAAGACGTTCAATAAATCAAAAAAGATTAAGGGTGAAGAAAGTTTGGGAAAGACGTAAAGGCTATTTTCACAGCGTACACTGTATTACAAGCTCCAATAAGTCTTGCAGTATTAGATTCTAACATTACTTTACCATTACTTAAATGATCACGGAACTCTATTTCTTTTACCTAACAACTAAGAACCTATAAAACTAGAGTTCCATAGAACATGCTTAGAAAATACAATGATATGTTAATGTGACGTCAGCACTCTTGAAACAATGCCTTCACAGGAATGCTACCAGCTCAACAAAATTTCAAGAGTTCTTCCTTAATTACAAGGTTCAAATTAGCTTATGTTGCTTCCTCACATGCCACAAACTGCCTCCCAAACTAGGATGTTTGCCTAACAAGTCTGGATCTCTCTTGTTCTGTGTGCAAGACGGTATAATACAGACATGCTCAGTATCTGATGAATGGGCGAGCGGGGGAGGGGAAGAAGACAGAATCGGAAGCAGGCTCCAGGCTCTGAGTTGTCAGCACAGAGCCTGATGCAGGGCTTAAACTCACAAGCCATGAGACCATGACTTGAGCCACCTAGGAGGCCCAGTAATCTGTCATTTTCACTTAACATTTTTAAATGTATTCTTATATGAATCATTTTTGATGATCACTTAGTATTCATTTAGATGCCGAGATTTCTGTAACCAGTCTTCGCTTCATTGAACTAAGGGATTATTCTCGGTTTCTGCACTACTGTAAACAGTGACGTGGTTCCTTACAGCAGAATTTTTGCATAGATTCCCTTTGGTTAAACATATTGACTAATCAAAAACCCATACTTTGGGTGTGTTGAATGACTGATAGGGATCTTGGGAATGTAGGAGCCTCTCTCTCCCAAGAGGAGTACTGATTTTCTGCTTTTCCAATGAAAAGGTGGAGTGAACTTTGCTCTTCCAGTGTCAGAAGGGGGTAATGACGGGAGTTGTAGTATGTGAGGCTGAGGACAGCTAACACAGTGTTTACACTTTGTGGAAGATGGTCAGTTAGAAGAGAAACTGGGTAAGCGTGGCTTGTGCTGTGGGATCCTAGTACTGCTCTTCTGTGATCACAAGGTGTGCTGGACTCTGGAGGGCACTTTTTGGAGTCAGCTGTTGGGTTAGCTGTCTTTTGATGCAGATCAAGGAGGGAGTCCTAATCAGCTGCAGCCGTCCTAACCCGTCTTCTCATTGACTCTCCTGTGGTAATGTCAGTGTATGAAAGAGCATACGATAGAATGCAGCATGTGATAAGTCTATGATCTGGCCAGAGAAGGCCACAGACTAGCAGTCCGTGACTTCAGCCTGCAGTGGTGTAAACCAAGCTACTCCAGGGTAGTTGCAGCTCATGGCAGCTCGAGACTAAGGTAGTCTCTGCCTCAAGGACTGTGAAATAGGTATGTCAAACATAACGTCTCCAAATCCACACTCTCCCCTAAATCTGGTCTTTCTTTATTCTTCTCATCTTGGTAAATGGCAGCTTTGACTTTTGGGTAGCTTGGGTCAAAATTCTTGGGGTTATTCTTGACTACTGTCTATTTCCCACACCTCCATATCTAATTCATCAGCTGTTCATGTCTTCTTTACCTTTAAAATAAATGCAGATACAACTCTTTCTTACCACTGCACTCTAGGTCAACTCATTGCAATGCCTTCTGATTCTCTAGTTCCTCCTTCCTCCTGCTCCCCAGTCTGTTTTCAGCACCACAACTGGAATGATCTTTCTAAAACATCAGTAAGATCATGTCACTTCTTTGTTTAAAACCTCTGTTGGCTGCTACTCTCACTGAGAGTAAAAGCCAAAGCTTTAACAACATCCTGCAACACTTTCAATGATCCGAGACCAACTCCATCCCTCTTAACTCTAACCCCAGCTCCTACTGCTCTCCTCCTACCTGATACACTCTAGTCACGTTGGTGTCCTTGCTGTTCCTCAGATAAGCCAAGCACTCATGTCTAAGGGTCTTTGCACTTGCCTTCCTCTTCACCTGTAGCACTCTGTCCCCAGAGACCTCTGTGGCTCTTCTACTCCCTTATAAATGTCACCTTGTTAGAGGGGTCTTCCCTAGCTACTTTGTATAAAATATCCCCTTCCTTTTCTTTTTTTTTTTTACATTTTACTCTGCCTTGTTCTCCACTGTAGGGAAAAATAATAATTCTTGGATATCTAGCATGTATTGGTCCCCGGACTAGGTACTTCTATATAGTATTTCATGAAGCTCTCACAACAAGACTGCCAAGTAGGTATTACCCCCTTTGGTTTTTTAAAAAGAGGTGACTGAGGCAGAAGAGACGAGTAAAAAATGATGATAAACTCATATGAGTCCTCACCATGGCTGATTTAGAATATTAGTATATGGATGTGTCAGAGAGAATCTTTAGGAACTTTGACCCTTTAGAAACCTTAAAAAGACAGAGATTTTCCTCAGCTTCTAGTGGTCAACACTAAGAAACCTAAAACATCTCAAGGACTTGTCACTAGCAGCAACATAGGCAGTTTCATTGCTGGTCCAGATTGGTCACATGTTTGGTCCTGCCTTGACGCCCATTCATCAGATACTTACTGAGCATGTCTGTATTACACCGTCTTGCACACAGAACAAGAGAGATCCAGACTCTCAAAAAAAATCAGATTATAAATAGTATGTATAATGACCCCTAGTTCTATACAAAAAAAGTGTGTGTATGTGTACACTAGAAGTTAAATATGATTATGATTAGAAAAAATAACAGTGATGCTCCCACTGGGTAAAAGGACTGCAGATAAATTTTCCTTTCTTTTTTTTAATTTATTTATTTTTTACTTGTCTACAATGAACATATACTCTTTTCCACTAAGCACATGTGTAAACATTTTAAATATTCAATATAGCAATATTTCATATTCAATACAATATCTCTCAGATTCGCAGTTTATGGCTAGGATGTAGTTTTTACTGTCTGACATTTTCTGAGAAAACACTTACCTATGTCTCTATACTTCATCTAGGTCAGAAGGCTTCCACGTAAGAAGCCATCTGAGAACTCTGTCCCAAGGGCCTCTCCCCCAGGGGATGTGAAGAGGTCAGAGACAGGGTCCCCGGCCCAGCACAGGAGACTGCGCTCCCAGGTGTGCGGGTGCGACTCCCCCCGCCTGGCAACCGCTCCATGGGAATGCAAAGCAGAGCAGACTGCCCTACTCTCCACAACTGGCCAAAGACCCAACCATTAAGCAGAGACTAAGAGTTCCACAAGTCCCCACCAGGGCAACAGGGAATGCACTTTGTTTTCTATAAACAGACCAGGAAAAAGTTCAGGTTAAAACACAGTCTTGAGAGGAAGAAAAATAGAAACCAGGCAGCGGGGAATGCTTCATATTCCTAAAAGCTTTTTTTGTAAGTTAACACATGGTGTCTGCTTCTCTCTAGTCACCTATTTATCACTCTCCTCCTTAGAGAAGGGAAAAAGCCCTGGCTGTTTTCCTAGTGCAGAGTTTTGTGGCTGGGGGGAAGGAGGAGAGGGGGGAGGAAGGAGGGTGCTTTAAGCATGATGCAAACCATTTGGAGCTGAGTGAGAGCACTGCCAACACAAGCTGCACTATTTAAACAAGTGAGGAAATGATCGTATATACAACATGCCAGCGAGCACACACACACACCAAAGGAAGTCGAGAGGGCTTTTTTTTCAGGACACAGAGCTGGATGTCAGCGGCTAAAAGGTCGATATTTTCCCTTAACACCCTTCTCAATGACTTAATCATGTTCCGTTTGCACAGAAAACTTCCCAAGAATAAAAAAGTCTGGAGAATTAAGAGGAGGGGTGAATGGGGAGGGATGTTTGGCCTGGGGCTGACCTTATCCGAGGTTTTCTCCACGTAGCAGGGATCCTGAGGGGCAGCCAGCAAGGGGACAAAGCCCGAGAGAAGCCGATCCTCTTCCAGGATAAGAAGGGTGAGGTCATCGTCCGGGTCCTTGTACAGTGGCACCTCAGACTGATTCACCGCGGTCAGTATGTTACAGAAATCAGCCAGCATCGACCACACATCCACAGCAACCCTGTGAGAAATAAGGTAAGAAAAGAAGAACAGCTCTAAAGAGGGACCAGTTAAAGTATTTTAAGCACTTCTGAGAACGGAGGTACTGGTGGCAAATGCTGTCCATGGCTGGCATCTGCCAGGAAGTCTTACCCAAAAAGCTAGGGTACAAAATTGCATCCATGGCAGCAATCTGGCGGGCAAGTGTCCATCTATGCCAAGTTGCAATTGACTAGGGAGAGTTTTTAAATCCTAACCAGAGAAGAAAAAGAATTTAGAGAATCAGTTGCCTAATGCAGGTCCTGTCACCTTTCCAAACAGTGTGCCTGAGACACTTACTCAAACACTCTAGACACCCAGGGCCTGAGGCAGCTCCCAGAATTTCCCCACTTCTGTCCAGCCAAGTATAGGCCACAAGACAGTAACAGAGCGCCAACCTCCCGTCCTCCCATACAGCCAGTCACACCAAGGAAAGAGTCATGCAGATTTTCCCTCCATAAGCTTTAGAAATCTCTTCCTCGATACAAGCAGGAAAACAAATAAACAAGCAAACACACACACACACACAAACAGGTGAAGGGGATTAAAGGTATACTTATCTTGATGAGAACTGAGTAATGTATATAATTGTTGAATCACTATATTGTATACTTGAAACTAATAGAACACTGTATCTTAATTATACTGGAATTACTCACACACACACACACACACACACACACACCCCAACAGAAACCTCACTCCTGGCCTGCCAACAGCATCCCACGACAGTAAAGCTTCCCATGCATCTCTGCAGATGAACCAGTACCAGTGCTGTCTTGGCCATCCCACACCCCCTCCACCTCTCCCTCATTTGTGGAAGGTTAGACACAGGATGACCAACCTTTCTGGTTTGCCTGGGACTGTCCCAGTTTTCACACCCTGTGGATGCTAAGTTGTACTTCAAAAGGAGTGAGTTGCAAAGAAAAGCTTTACAATTAGGGTCAAGAGGTGGAGTGGCAAGAGGCAAGAAGCAAAGAGAGCGACGAATGAGCTACATCCTGGAATCTTCCCAGAGGAGTTACTGCGCATGAGCCAAATCTGCTAGGGAGGGGCCTCAGCCTTAAGCAATTTGTTTCTCCTGGAGACTAGGAGCCTTTGGGAGATGGCAGAAAAGAGGGCATGCAAGGGACATGCCACTGAAGGTGATGCTGGGGGAGAAAGTGAAGTAGGGTGTGGGGACTCCCTGACTGGCTCCAGGTGGAAGGAGCCTGCACTGGTTTATTTACTGTAATCACTGCACTAGGAAAAGGCAATGAAATGAAACATCTTGTTTTCAAGAGTGTCCTGGGAACCAGGCGGAACACAGCCCCATTAATCACACAACAGCACATAATCAACACACGTGTACTGCAGAAGTAACTTGCTTCACAGGCTTTGCCCAAGAAAAAGAACGTGTTTGGGAAGAATCACCGGAGGGACGAGAGTTTTCTAAAGCCTTCTCTCTGCACAGACACCGACAACCAGACTCATTCACAAAGCTCCATCTTTTGGCTCAGCTGAGTTTGGCTGTCAGAAATGTTTAAATATGGAAAAAAATAAACAGTTGCAACACGTTTCTGTGCAGAGATCTGCCTGAGCCCCTTTGTGATGTAATGGGAAACGCAGCATTGAGGCTACCAGCTGTAGAATAAACAGAACTTGGAGGGTTAAAAGGAACTGAACTCTCCACGACCCCATCTGCAGAGAAGAAAATAATAAGAGGAATGATGCACTGCCCCACAGCTCTGATAGTTTATCCTCCGGTCCCGGCTGCAGAGACAAGCACCGGATGTGATAGGGCTGCTCAGGGCCGCCTCCGAGGTTAGCGCTGCCCATGGGAGACGCACAGGGAGGCTCTTCCAGCTCCCCACTTCCTCCCCCAGTGCCCTGCTGGCCACTTGAGCCCACTGCCTGAGTCCAATCCCACAGCGCTCGTGAGCTCTAGCCAACAGGCACTGCTCGGCTGCAGAGCAGCAATTTGGAAAATAAACAGGAAAGACGACAGTGAGAAGGAAGAAGGTGAAAAGTCTCCCAGCTGAATTCTTGGCTTGGGGGCCTTGGTTGGTGTTGTGCAGGTCAAGGACCTGACTGCTTCAGGACATAGTTAGGGGTGGGGAGGTATGGGCAGCAGCATCCCCAGTCAGGGAGAGGCAGCAGAAAATTACCCACGGCTGCCACAGTGGGAGGCCCCACAATCCCTCTCTCATCCTCCCACCCCTACCATCTTGGATCCAAGACGAAGAAATATGTGGTACCATGTGGTTTTCATTACCATGCTCCCCTGTCCCCTAAGGCTCAGATAAACCAAAACTGACTCCTCCCAGAGACTGCTGACCACCACTAGGGACCCCTGCCCACAGCTGCCTTTTGCCCATTACCACCCACCTTGTGCCAAGACCTTAAGACTCACTGCAAAAATGAAGTGGAGGAGAGTTCCTACATCAGTGCTGGTTTGTAATATAGCAACTGGTGCCAAAAGACATAGGAAGTATACTGAGTTCCCAACTCGGAATGAAAACAGGGCCCAAGGGCCATGCTAGACTAAGCAGAACCAAGGGAATACACAAAATGCTTCAACGAAAGGTCATTTCTGTCCCGATCCTTTCAGACTTGTCTTGTGTTTGGACTCTGATTCCGAGTAGCTGCTTTCTTCTGGTATCTCAGTGGGACTGCCCAAGATTATTTCACATTTCATCACCGGTTATCTCCTCTCTCACTGAACACCATGGACAGGAACACACTGACTAGGCACCCATGCACTGTCCGGTGACTCTCCACAGAGGGAGGGGAAGGGTAGTGGCAGGAAACTAGTTCTAAAAGGAAGAAGTACTTAGAAAAACTAGGTGAGATGCCTGAACTCAAAAGTTAAGACATGTGCAAAAGGATGAGGTAATTCCTGGAACCCGGGCATCGTCACCTCAGCCTACCCTCAACCAGGCCTCCAGGCTGAGAGGTCAGTTCTATGGGTGAACATAGGATTTCCTGTCCGAATAGAAGGGGAAAAGCTTAGCTATTTCCTGCTCTAGCTCTTTGTGCCCAGTTAGGAGTGCCTTCCAACCTTCAACTCTTAGGTTCTAAGGGTTTGAGGTTAGCCTGGGCCGAGGAGCCCAAAGTCCAATCTGGTGGCTAAGAGGAACTTTTCCCCAATCTTCTAAAAACACTGGGGAAATGACTCTCCAAAAGGTTTTTCAGACTATCTTAAATAACCTTTGGTTCTAAACAGACCCTCTAGAATGCTATGAGCCTGGGCAAGTGCCTTTAGCTTATTCTGGTCCCAACTCATACTTTGAGGAAGCTCCCAGAGTCCAGATGCATTCTTTACCAAGCAGATACAAAGCAGCCAGAGAATATGAAACTGTGTCCAACGAGTCCGTTTATGGCTCTCAGAATGGTGACAAGGGAACCTCTCAAGCAGCTGTAATGTGATTAGTGAGCAAGGATCAGCAGTTGCTGGGTGACCCACTGGCCCAACCCCACAGAAACACCACACACCAGGAAAGCAGACCCCTGGCTGGAGTCTGAACACCAGATCCTAGCTTGGGACAGACCAGCAGTGGCTAGTTAGAGGTATGTACTCAGGACCAAGGCTCACTCACTTCCCTACAGACATGCATTCACTTACTCCACCAGGAAAGGAAAAAAATAAGAGTTAATTTACTTTTTATTGCCGCAGAATTCCAAGGTTTAATGTAGCTGTCAGTTTGAGTGCAGTGCAGCTGCTGGCCGATACAATGCAGCCCAGGCCAGCCCAGGTGACTGGGGAAACACATTTCACAAAAATGAACCAACACACACTCTTGGCTGGTTGTTTGGGGGATATTGACTTGGGGAATCAGATTAACCCTTGAGGCTGGAGTTGTTTCTGCATACAATCCTAGGAAAGCAGCTTCAGTCCAAAGAGCTGAGAAGTCCTGGTGTCAGACAGACAAATAGGTTTCTGTGTTCCTGTGCTTTTGGAGTTTTCGCACACAAGGTGTTATTCAACACCTGAAAGGTTAAGGTGTGAGGTAGGTGAGCAAGTTATACCACAATAGATCTCCTTCCTAGAACTCAGAAAGAAAGGCAGATCTGCCAGCTTTATAGGGAAGAGGTCAGGTAAGAACTTTTTTGCAAGTTCCATCCAGGGCGGGGCCAAGGGAGGGAGACAGTTTGGAGAGTGGAGTGCTAAGGGTCCAACCAGGGCTCAGGCCATCCTTCTGGCAAGTCTAAGGAGGACGGAGCCCTCACACACCCCATCGTATTTTTACTGGGGGAACAGGCTGACTGGTGATTAATATCAAGTACAATGACCCCATGTTACAAGTCTGCAGGGGCCTGTGGAGGTGGCCATTTCCTGTGTAATACCAGCTTGTTTAAACACTAACATTCAAACTCCACAGCTGCAGAACAAACCCGGAAAGAGTTGAGTGAGAAGAAGCCCTGCATTGTGTTTCAGAGCTATGGAAGATCAGAGTTGTAGTACAGATGGGAAACAAGTTGGGTCTTTTGGTTTCTGGGATGAGGAGCTCTGGAAATGTAGCCAACGTGGCACAGAAACTAGACACAAGGAGGCTGAAAAAGACAAAGCCCGTGGACTACAGAGACAAAGGGGAAACACTAAAGGCCACACCAGGAGAATGCTCTTAAGATATGTAATATGCACCTTTAAAAACTTGTTTGCCATGGACCATTATATTCCAACCCACAACTCTCCACATTGGGGTTCGATGGCCGACATGAGACCATTGTAGCCCCGAGGACTTCCCAGCCGACCGGAGAAAACTGCAGGTGGTGAGCAGCTAATAGCAAAAATGGACCTTAATGAATCCAACAGGACTGGCAGAGTCAAAAGAATAGAACCTGGGCTTAAATAGCATAGGAGGCCCTTAAAAGCGGAAATGTCATGCCAATTCTGTTTTCAGTGGGCTGAGGATCTGGTCTGGTATCAATGGTAAGTAGCTCAACAGGCTCAGGTATGAGGTGGAGGTGAGGGTGGCGGGTATCTATGCAGCTATCTGAGATTAGGAACTACAGTGTATTTTCCAGATGCCACCACGATATGAAGAGGAGACAAGGGTGTCAGAGATCACTCTTTTAGCAGTTTAAGACATGGGCAGCAAGATATCATCCTCCAAGAATAACAGCTGTTTGTTAGGTGACCACTAAAAAATCTAAGACTCAGTAAAAGATAATCCCTTCTGCCTTTCTAGTTTATACAAACAAGTCAACTTGGGTCCCTGGGAGAGTGTCCAACTTAAACGAATTCTGCCCAACAGGGCAAATTGAATTCTGAAGCCCAGTCACCCTGCACTACTCCAAGAATATAAACTTCTTCATGTTCTAAACAGTGCAGCTGGAGCCCTATGGCCAACGACAGGTCACAGTAACCTCATTCCAGGATTTCTCAAGTACCTCTACTGTGCCTCCCTCAACCTCTATCTAGGTCAGTGCCTTATTTGATTGCAGTTTTCCCAAGCTACATTCAACATGTATAGCCTCTGTTGTATCACTATGGTGTGTTAAACCCATCAGCACTGTGTGTTTGGGAAAGAGCAGCCCCCGGGGGACCTCAACATCTCCACGGCATCAGTGGAGCCCTCAGTGGCCTCCCTGGTGCGGATTCTCACGGTTCCTGCCTCTCTAAATTTTTAGCTGTAACCACTCCAACACGTCTTCTTAGTTTAGCACACATTGGACCCAAATAACCTCAGCCCAGAGCTGGAAAGTACTCTCCCTGGGGTCAGCTGCTGTACCCTGTTGGGGTCAGACTGGAGCCTTAGGCCAACACCCCTTCCTCTCACAAGTCCTATGAGAGGAGCTGGGAGGGGACAGAGGCTCCTGTCGTGGGAGAGATCACGTGTGCCTCACACTCAGCACTTGGAGGAAGAGGAACCCCCTGGTGCCAGGCTGTAGTGCTGACGCCCCAACCCGGAGCCAGGGAGACTGGGTGGGGAGCCAGGGTAGCAAAGGGGCTTCCCACAGTCACCACCACTTCCTTCAGGGAAGTGCTGATGGACTATTACTTAGTGACCTCCTAAAATGCCCTTTTGGGAAGACGTATTAAGCGTCCTTGAAGGGGTGCCGATTAGACTTGGGATTAGTTCTTATTTCAGACCTGCCCTATAAGGGTGAGTGAACGAGCTGTTTTTTAACTCAAGAGTTTCTATCTCATCTACAGGGTCAACACACATAGGCTCCCTGAGGAAATCAGCTTACTGCATACTCGCTACACATCCCTACGTCTCTCTATGTGACAGTACTCACAGGGGTCCCTACAAGCCTTTTCCAGCATGCTCTGTAGACTATACAAGACAAGCCATGGAAAGTAGCAAGTCCAGGAATTTCTGGAGTTTTTTTTTTTTAACAGTACTCCAATCCAACAGTGTGATAAATGCATCGGAGCTACAATTAGGAAGATATATAGCATCAGAATGCGAAGGTCTGGGCAGCCTGGTGAAACGCGGGCTCTCCAGAGCCCCAGCTATGTTTCCCATTATGTAACCCTGGTCATGGGCAGACAGCCAGACTCCAAATGAAAAAGAGACTCTGGCTTGGCACTGGTTCTATTTTCCTATCCTCATTCGGGGTCAGCGCAGTGTCATACAGCTGCAGAGAAAGCTCTGGGGATTAAACCTGGGAAAGCCTCCAAGACCAGGACCTGGGTTCAAGTACCAGCTGAAAGCAATAAACCAACTGCCACAGCTGGGCTAGGTTTGGATGTTCTCAAAGTCCCCTGACTCTTTCACTTACTGAGAACTAGAGATCAAGATGAGGGAAGATTTGGCTTCAGCAGAGACTATGAAATGAGGTAGGCTGTCCCGCTGCCCTAGCTTGCCAAAGGTCTTGAGATGTGAGGGGTCACTATGCTTATGCTCGTGAAGCCTGTTGCTCTGCTCCTTTCCATCACCTAACAGTCATGGCTTACTTTGTGCTCACGTGGTAAAGTGGGGAGCAGCTACCTCCCCCTGCTAACGAGAGGCCTAGTGCAGAAACCATGTTCCCCACACCCCACAAGTAGATGGTCTCTCCAAACAGTGTGGTCTGTTCTAAGTAGACCAAAAGCACACTACACTGTCTTTCACAGCAACCCAAGGCAACTTTCCATACTCTTCTACAATCCTCTGCACCAGATCTCTTGGGATATAAAGCCCTCCTATCACAACTCCTAACAGTTACAAATAGGAAGTCAACCTACCTACATGCTGACTCCAACACACATAACTACTAGTGCCACTGTGTGAGAAGACACAAGTGGCCCTGAAATCCTGCCCTTATCACTCTGCAGTGTTGTCACCATCCTATGTGTTCCATATGTAGTAGGTGGCTACTGCCTAAGTAAAGTAGATTTGACTAGAAAGAAGAGGAGTATGGGCAAAAAAGGAGAGAACCAAGGAGACTAATGGTGAGCTTTGGAATTCCCCTTAGAAAGCTCTGGAATAATTCTCTAACTGTACAAGGAAGAAAGGTAACGAAAAGGAAGACAGGGAGGGAACAAGGGGAGCTAGATTAATTAAGGGTTCAAGGACCAGGGAGACAGTCTGCGAGTGAGGGTTTCTAGAGGAGAGGCCAACTGAAATGGAGGCTATCCGATCACCTTATGCGAGGATCAAGGATGGATCTGTCTTTGTAGAGAAAAAATGCAAGCAAAAACCAAAGAAAACATGCAAAGGAGAGACATCAGGTAGAAACCCTTTCCTTCCTAGCCTCTTGAGAGCATTCCTAAAACCTCCAAAATGAAGATCAGCACAGACCTTAAGAGTGTCATGGGGATTACTGTTCTGACATCTGCAGAACTATCTGGAGTGTGTTATTCCCTGTGGGTTTACAAGAAAAGGCTCCAGAGTATGAACGATCATTGAGCCTAAGAGAACCACCACACCTCGCCAATCTCTCCACAACAGCACTCACTCAGTGCGGGTTAGGCAGCTATGGGAGAAACTGGAAAGGAGGGAAGTAAAGCCTCATTCCACTTTTCCAACACACGACAGCTATGAGGTGGGACTACCCTCAGTGGTGGGCAGGCCAGGTTTGCTCTAACAGAGGCCCCAGGCCTCAAACCACCATGCCTTGTTGCCAGGCCCCGGGACAGCAGAGCTCCTCCTTATGCTTAAACTTGCATTCCAGAGACAACCAGCTACTAATCCTGACTGAGGAGAGAGTGCGTTCTCTACCACACTGGCTGCTCCAGCCTAGACTGGATTCATCAGTAGTGTCCACTGCTACAGGAACTTGTTTACTAGGCAATCAGATTCAACATATTATTTGGTCAAATTTGTTCTCCCTGTGAAGAACCGTCTGAGAAGAAAAAGCACATTTGTCCAAGTGTCTCAAACCCCTCTGCCTCTCCGTGGCCTTGGAGGTGAAGCCTAGCTGGGGACAGCGGTAGCTTGGACCACGTGCCCAGCTGCAGATTGAGCCCTTGCCCAAAGATGGGCAGCAGCTTGCATATGCCGGCAACGGGCCATTTGCTACAGCATCCAAAGAGAAAACCGACTCGGCACCTCAAGCAAATGAGGCCCAGCGCTTCCTGCGTGAGCTTTCTATTTCCTCAGCCAAACAAAAGCCAAAGGGAATGGGAGAGGGAGGAGGGATAAAAGAAGACGGGTCACAGAAGAGCATTCACAGGACCGATGGCCGGGATACGGATAAACAGAGGCTGGGTGGACCATATCTAAGAGACCTGTGGTTGCGAGGTGAGGTGACCCGGGGAAGGTCCAAGCTCCAGGGACAGATGGTCTGCCTCCCCACCCCCCGAGAGGAAGGGAGGAGCCCTCTGTGACCCCTGTGCATGCTCAGAAGCAGTGGCTTCAGATACTTGGAGAGCTGAGCCCTTCCTTGTCAGTTTCTTTCCAAAACTGCAAATTGCCTAGTCGGCATTATAGATTAACAGCCTGAAAAGTCTGAGGCTGTACATGTTAACTCTTTAGGGAACACTGCTGAGAAACAGCTGCCCCTGGCCAGCAGATCAGTCCATTCCTTTGTGTGGCCCCAGCTGCCCAACTCAGGGCTCAACCCTGGCTCAGAAAGCCTCAGCCTGAGATGCATTCTGGGAACATAGGAGAATGCAGAGAACTGTCCGATGCTGTGAGCATCACAGAGCTAGAGCTGGAAGGCACGTGGGGAGAGAGGGCCTGGTGGTCCAGGGGTGCTTCCTGGCATGAGGAACAGGGAAGAAATTTGAGGAAGAAAAGGGGGGAAAGAGGCAGACAGTCCACACAAAAAGATCAATAATTACTGGCCAGAAACCTCTGCTGCAGCCTTCCCTCTGTGGGTCACCCACGAGTCTAGGGGACTCACGTGTGCAGCCCCCAGCCCAGAGAAGCACCCCTCCCCACTCCCAGAAGTGCCACTGGCAGCGGCCTAGGTCTCCATATTCTATCTTCCAGTGTGTGCTCCTCCCAGAGAAGGGCAGCAGAGAAGAATGATGGCATGCTGGCTAAGGATGCTCACTCCCAAACACACACCCACCCCCAGTGCCACACCCAGAGCTCTGAGTATGCCGAACCTGCCAGAGACCACAAGACAGAGCACGGGGCAGGGGAGTGAGAGAAAGAGAGAGGAAAAGGAGAAATAGGCAGAGGCAGAGACAGGAAGAGAGAGAGAAACGTGGAGGGAGAGAGACGGACAATCAACAGAGCTGACCAGAAATGGGCACCAATATGCACACACATTAAGAAACCACGGTGCAAACATGAACACACAAAGTGACGCTAACCAAAGAAAAGAATGGGAACATAGATATAAACCAAAAGCTGGCAAACTTTCTGTAAAGGGCTAGAGTCAACATTTTAGGCTTTGCAGACCGTAACATCTCTGCTCTAAGACCTCAGCTCTCCTGCTGCAGCGTGAGAGTGCCCATCGACAAAGTGTACACAAACAAGCACGGCTGCATCCCAGTGCAACTTCACGGACACGGAGACTTGACTTCCCCAATAATTTTCACAAGTCATAAAACAGTATTCTTTTGTGTTTTTTTCCAGCCATTTAAAAATGTAAACCACTCTTAGCTCATGGGCCATAGTTTGCTGACCCCTGATACAGACACACAAACACCAGAGGCTGATAAACAGAGGCAGGCAGGCAGGAATAAGCCAAGGCCAGCAGAGACAGGCAGGCAATAGGTGAAGCAGGCAGGGAGACACAGGCAGACCCGCATACACAGAAATTCGCCTTCCGACAGACAGATGCAGACCGACACCCAGAGATGGTCATGGACAAGCAGAGACACAGACACACACAGTCTTGAACACAGTTATTCAGGAACATATACACATACTCCACAGGGCACTGTCACACACACACAGACATGGACAGGACTATGGCACACATGAACTGACATGGACTGAGAATCAGAGAGAGACACACACTGAAACAGACCCTTTGTGGAGATACATGAGCCCTGCACAGAGACCCCTGCACCCAAAAATAGACAGAGACACAGACACAGCACATAGCAACATATGGACACATATACATGGATAGACACAGACAGGTACACCAAAGACCCTTAAACAGACCTCTAGACAGACACACACAGACCTTCACACTCAGACACAGACAGACCCCCCAGACACACATAGACAACGAGAGCCAAAGAGGCACACACAGAGACAGAACCCACACACAGACAGAACCCACACACAGACATGGACGTAAGAAATAGCCATACATGGTTACACAACTATGTAAATATAATATACCACTGAACTATATACTTTTTAAAATGTTTTATTTATTTTTGAGAGAGAAAGAGGATGGGGGGAGATAAAGAAAGAGAGATAGCAAGTGAGCAGGGGAGGGTCAGAGAGAGAAGGAGACATAGAATCTGAAGACAGGCTCCAGGCTCTGAGCTGTCAGCACAGAGCCTGACGCAGTTCTCAAATCCACAAACCATGAGATCATGATCTGAGCCAAAGCCAGATGCTCAACCGACTGAGCCACCCAGGCGCCCCTGAACTGTATACTTAAAAATGGTTAAGATGACAAATTTTGGGGGTACTTGGGTGGCTCAGTCAGTTAAGCGTCTGGCTTTGGCTCGGGTCATGATCTCATGGTTCGTGGGTTCGAGCCCCGTATCAAGCTCTGTGCTGACAGCTAGCTCAGAGTCTGGAGCCTGTCTTTGGATTCTGTGTCTCCCTCTCTCTCTGACCCTCCCCTGCTCACACGGTCTCTGTCTCTCAAAAATAAATAAAAAACATAAAAAAAATTAAAAGATGACAAATTTTGTTACATATATGTTTTACCACAATTTTTAAAAAGAAGGAAAGAAGTCACACAAACGGATCTACACAGACACACCCCAGGCAGACATACACACTCCCTAGACCAACACACCTCACATTGACAAATGCTCTGACAGCACACACATCAAGAGACAAGGAGATGGGAAATGATGTGAACAGAAGAGAGAGGTGTGTGCAGTCACCCTCCTCATACATCACAATGTGTCAGAGGAAGGCCCAAGCAGCAGTAGGACGCAGCCTGAAGGATGCATGGAGACCAACTAGAAGGGAGAGTAAGAGACCAGGCCTCCCCTCATGCCACCGACACATGACCAGACTCAAGAGGCTGCTACAGAGACCGGAGGCACGAACAACCTGAAGTGAGAGCCAGAGAGCAAGAGTAAGGACAGAGAACACAACAGCAAGCTTCGGAGTAAGAGAGGAGGACAGACTGAGAAGAGGAGGAACAGATCGGAGAACAAGGGACAACAGCCTAAAGCGTCAGGGGACAAGGAGGGTGTTCAAGGAAGGGAAAAAGCAAAGTTCAAACGAGGAGGGATGAGAGGAACAAGCAGGCGGCGGGTGGGAGGATGATACACAGAGGACCCAGAGGGGAGCTGTGGGAGCACCGGTAAGCCGAGGTCAGCAGTGCTGAAGGAACGGGCAGGCCGACTCACTGTGAGGGCAGGTCCAGGGACGTGGGCGGAGGGTTCCAGGTGTCTGGGTAGCCGAGCATCCAATCTGACCAGACTTTCACACTGGGGAGTAGTTCCTTCAGGTCCGGGACGAAGGAAGACACCTTGATGTCATCTTGGTCATCCTCGTCCTCAGGAGAGGACAGCTGAGCTGCAGAGGCAAAGGGTGAGAACTGGGCCTAGGTCTGCTGCGGCCCACAAGTGAGGCCTGGGGCGCTGGGACGGCAGCAAGCTCTTAGGGAAGGGAGACCAAGTCCACAGGAAAGCTGGGCCCAGAAGCGGAGGACAAGTGCCAGCACCTAAGAGGATTCTGAAAAGCAGGACAAAGAGAGAACCAGTGCACTGGGTCTGCCCCTGCAGACAGCTGTTTCTGCTCCACCTGTGGCCTGGCTGAAGTCACCACTGTGGCCGCTCACCACCCCACCCCGCTTCTAGCTTTCCTTCACCACAGCTCTAACATGGCACCAGAGTTCCTGCCAAAACTGCATAACCTGAACTTGACCATGAGGAAATATCAGAGAAAGCCGAACTGTGGGACATCTGACAAAGTAAGTGGCCTGCACGCTTCAAAAATGTCAAGGTCATGAAAAACAAAGAAAGACTAAGAAAGCATTAAAGAAACCATTCAATTCCAGATTGAAGTAAACTAAAATGGACACGACATCTAAACTGCAATGTGTGATCCTGGAGTGGGTCCTAGACCAGAAAATGACTTTTTTTTTAAGGACACTGGTACAAACTCAATACAGTCTGTAGATTCAAGAACAGTGCTGTATCATTGTTGGCTTCCTGATTTTGATAACTGCACTGTCATGTAAAGGAATGTCCTTGTTACTCAGAAATATTTAGTCAAGTATTTGAGGGTAAAGGGCTAACATGTCTACAACTTACAATCAAATGGTTCAGGACAAAAATAATACGCATAAATGTTTGTGTGTGTATAGAAAGAGAGAGAACTTAAGGCAACTATGGTAAAATGTGAACAAAACGGGGAATCTGGGTGAAGTGTATGTAAGACTTCTTTGTATTGTCCTTGCAACTTTTCTATATATTTGAGATTGCTTCAAAATAAAAAGTCATCCCCAAGCCTCCCTCCAAAAAAGGCAGCTCCGGATCTGGAGATACCCACAAGGCTAAAGTGGCAGAGGGACAACAGTGGGGCCTCAATACGCACCAATACTGATTCAGGAGCTGAACGGGGCAACCTTCAGGCCTACCTTACACAGCTTGGCAATCAGGCTTAGATTTCTACGGGCAACCATAATGGGTATGGGGACACTGCTCAACGCAAGGGCTAAAAATAGTCCCTGCTCTGGTTCAGCGAGTCTCACAAGGTGGCTGGTCCACAGTGGTTATAGCACTCACCAGTACCAGACAAAGAGGGACACAAAGATGGGGGGGCGATGAAAACATCAATTATGAACAAAAAAGGAACTGCTCTTTGCTGGTTTTCTAAAGTTGCAGGAACCTGCAGCAGCTTTCAGGTACAGTGAAAATCGTAACTACTAGAGAAAGGAGGGAGGGGATAGTTCCCCTAAGGACAGAGGGCCGCAGAGGTACACAGAATGCAAAAGGAGGTGGGACTAGTTGCATGGGCAGAAGGAAGAGGGGGTACGGGGAAGAGGAAGAGTGTCAAGTAGAGGGAGGAGATGCTGAGAAGGCAGTGTAGCATCCTGAGTGTGTCTGCACGGGGCCCAGGCAGGGGAATGGCCATCAGTCAGGGGGCCCCTCATCTCCTTACCTTTGGCAGACTCCTTAAGTAAGCAGGTGCAGCGCCGCACCAGGAGAGAAAACATGGCCAGGCCCAGCGCTGCCGCTTGCTCCTGGATCACAGAGCGACACTCCTCGGAGAAGCAGTCTAAGGAGAAGCAAATGACACTTCATCAGTGCCCTGGGGGCCAAGGGCTACTCTTCCCTACCTTGCTAGGTGCACATCCTCAGTCCTGTCACTTGGCTCCCTTTACTCATCTGAGACTAGGACCTGTAATATTTTGTCTCTCATAGGGTGGCTGTAAGGCTAAATAAAACCACGCACATGAAGCACTTACCGCCATGGTTGGTGTATGGGTAAGCACTTGATAACCTTATTATAGGGAACCCCTGTGTAAACTCTGCGTCCCCTCCCCAAGACCAGGTGCCCCAAGGTGGACAGTCTGAGCCAGAGCTGCAGGTCTCTGATTGAGTAGGCTACTAATAATGTGAAGCTATAGTAGCAAGAAGTCCTATTTAATTAACTCAGTCTGTCTAATGTGTAGATAGCAGGAGTACAAACATCAATTAAGATCAGAAAAACACAAATTTAAATTATCTTCTTGAATCACCAACCTCTGGTTCCATCCTTACTTCCTGTTACGCCTCTGCTTGCAAATAACTTATTTTCACTGCATGACTTAATTTTACATAGGAAAATGGGCATATGATAAGCACTTAGCCAGCAGTATTTTTTTTCTTTCACAAATTCTTTAGCCCGTAGGGCTAAAAGATAAATCTGGCTCCCAACACCAGCACTGTCTCCCCCTCACTTTCTCAGCCTGGCTAACTTCTCTCTTTCTGGCTGCAGGTCAGCAAAAGGAGCCACCTTCGTGGTGGCCAGAGCCATTCTTTGGCAGAAGCGACATATATGCTCTTAAACTGTTGTCTGTACCTCCTGCTTGTCAGTGGCCCACCCTGATAGCAACCTCACCAAGACTGAAAGGAACTGGTGACAAACAGAAGGCAGCAGTCCAAAACCTGCAGCCTCAGAGGAGGAGACACCCAGTACATACACAAGATGAAACTGGGCGCCTAGTCACTTGCTCTGGCAGCAATTAATCTGTTAATTCCCTCTGTAATACATGAGAACTCTCCGAATCTCCAAGTGTTAAAAGGATAATTAGCCACATGTTTGATCTCTGTGCCTGCATTTTAACCTAGTAGCCAGAGGAAAGCCCTCTTGACTTTCTCCGCATTGACACTAGTCTTGTCAATGGGGCCTAATTGAAGTCTTTACTCCAGGAGATGCTACACAACCACAGTTATTCCAAACCGCCCTGGCCACAGGAGCAAACATGACTGGAGTTTACAAAGCCAGCCCCAAACCACTTTAGAGAACCCTGGGAGTAAGAAAGAACAGGCTGCTGCTCAGAAGGCCCCAACATATGAATAGCATCAGTGCAACAAAGTATTCATCTATTGTGGCTTTCCTGCCCTCCCTCCAGATGCCCTCTGGTCCCAAATGTTACCCTCTTACCTTCCTAACCCAACTGTGGCAGACATTAAGGAAGTGGTAAGAGTCCATATGATTAGAATAGGTCACCACTCTCATTCTTCTGGTAAGACCCCAAACCTCTGCTAGAGAGACCAAGATGCAAGCATGCAATAACCAAGGGGAGAGAGTGTAGAAATCAGGGAAGGGGAAGATGTGTAAGGCATCCTAAAAAAACGTTGCCAACTTCTCCCCTCTACCCTTACGTAGGGGCAGCAGCACTGTCTGTACCACCCCAGCTGAGTCCAAGCATTTGCCAAGCACTGCCAGCAGCCTGCCTCTAATTAACAACAAGCCTGGCCCAGATTGGAGGAGTAAGTACAGAACAGAGGAAGCCAGAATAGCATAAGGGAAGGCCACATCTTGGTAGTTGACATTAGTGTCCCCCTTATCAACTGGGCATCTTAAGCTAAAGTTACCTGCACACAGAAAATCCTTAAAAGGCATGAAAGGGGGTGTCTTAGCTCAAAGAGATCAGCATTTTGAGAAGCCCAAGACTATAGTAAGAGAGTCTCATTAGCCTGGATAAGGTTAAGATGGGCAAAGGGAGATTACTTTCACCAAGCCCATTTCTATTTTTATGACAAATGGCAATCTCAGGGGTGCCTAGGTGGCTCTGTCGGTTAAACATCTGGCTTTGGCTCAGGTCATGATTTCACAGTTCATGGGTTCGAGCCCCACGTCAGGCTCTGTGCTGACAGCTAGCTCAGAGCCGGAGTCTGCTTCAGATTCTGTGTCTCCCCCTCTCTCTGACCCTCCCCTGCTCCCGCTGCTTCTCTCTGTCTCTCAAAAATAAATAAAAAACAACAAAAACAAACAAACAAACAAAAAACCAAATGGCAATCTCAGGCTTTGCTATTTCTCAGAGTGCAAAGTTGAGACTAAGGCTCAAAGGGAGAGAATGAACTCCTGAATTAGAACAATCACACCTGTGGTCCCTGGGGAGTCCAGGTCAGCTCCTTTTTTAAGCCTCCTGCAATAAGGTCTGGGCACCAGGCAGGGTAGCAACAACTGGAGCCTCTTTGCTGCAAGTGCAGAAGGGCTCAACTACCTCTCAGAGCAGCAGCTGAAAAGGCAGCTTCATAAACACTCTGTTCTTAGCCATGGTTATGGCACCTTAAACCTTCGCCTCTTCCCACCTCTCCATATAAGGCCTGTCAGACTTCCTGCAGTGGTCTGAAGGAGGTACAAACCAAAGCCGTACTGCTCTGATCAAGCAGGTGGTGACAGCACAGCTATATAAGGTTCAGAATGCCTAGGTCTCCGTCAGTCTTCTGACCATGTCACAGAGAGCAGTTTTTGGAAGGCCTGCCCTCCTCTGTGGCTCTGTGGTACCACAAGCACACACTGAGCATCTACAGTGAGCTTTACCCTGTGCTGGGTATTGTGGAGAACACAGCTACCAATAAAACAGAATCCCTGCAACCTTAGGATCTTTCAGGTGGGTGAAAAAATTGCTATTTACCTAAGTAACCATGGCAATGCAGACCCAGTGCCTCCAGTGAGAAATATATTAAGTGTTACGGCATCTTCAAAGATACTCTTTGCCTTACTCAGGCTTTGCAGGCTAGAAGCCCTAAGATGCCACTCCTTGAGAAGTACTCATTTTCATACGACTGAGTCAGAAAACAGCAGCCAGATTCCCAGTGCCCACCGATCCGGGGCTAGGGTGAGGGAACTGGCCTGAGGCTGACAGATGCCCATATATATCCCCAGAGCTGGGCTGGGCTAGACCGACAAATGATGTGGGTGGGGAAGGAAAAAGCATTGTTTGCCTTGGTATTTGCCTGGGTTCCTCTGGCTCGGTGTCAGGTAGCAGGAGCCTGACATGAGCTGAGGAACTCATTAACACTGTGAAACAGCCTTTCCCCTTCTTTCCAAAAGCAGGCTTGCTCAAGGGTTTAGGGGGATGGTTTTGGCTAAGCAAGTCAGACAGAAATATTTCTTACCAAGAAAGTCACCTGAGGTCTGAACTTGATTCTGCCCCTTCCCACATGCTCTCGGATGGGCAGGTGACCACAGCTGCCACTATTCCTGTGCCCAAATACCTGCTCAGGCAGAAGTATTCTTCTTACTCCTGTGTAACTGGGAGACTTTCTCATTTTGCTCAGAACATATTCATGGAAAACATAAACCAACTGTCGTCAAAGTTGTATGAAATCAGGAAATGGATCGGCCGGGAGAAGGCTGCCATGTGGCCGGATGTTATGTATTTCTAATTAGTGCTATACATCTTTCAACAGCAAGTGTCCTTCTGCTGGGAAACACAACACGCTGCCCTTGTTATTGTAACTGTCAGAGAAGTGCTTAAACAGATAATCTCCAGGAAAAGTGATAAACACGTCCCCTCTCCCACCAGTGTGTGTGCGCGACGGTGCTGCCAAAGCAAAGCTGTGCTTGACGGCTCCAGGATGGCAGAGCATCCTCCTGCAGGAAATGGGAATGAGGCAGGAGGAGGGAGAGAGGGGAGGGGAGTGGGGGAGAGGCAGGCCCACCTGCCTGGACCCTCTATGCCCAGTCAAGGGACAGTGGTTCAGAACCATTGCTTCTGTTCAACTCCTAGGTCAGGGAGAGAGCTGGAGGAAACTAGTACTGGGAAGGATGGGGTTTGGCTAGTCACAGAAAAATCTGGCAACACTGAGACAAGCAGAGTTTCCCTGATGCACACAGCCAGTTTCCTGGCAAGAGGATGAGAAGAGCGCTGATGGGGAGGCATAGGACAGATGACACAGAAGTCTGGTACCCTGACAGCAGCGGACAGATTCAGCAGGCACTGAGGTCCACTAGCAGTTCCAGGAGGGAGAACCACTGTTTGCTCGGCTGCTTCACTAACAGCTGGAGAAAAATGCAGGCAAGACCACTTATTCACTGACTCCCTCCCCACTGGCTCCTCCCAAAGACAGGAAATGAATGGTCAGTCACCTCCAAACTAACACCACCTGGAGGTGATTTGCTGGCTCTTATCTTTCAGACATAAGGCTGCTTTTCTCATGAGTCAGTCACCAGTCAGACACAGGGCTGGCACAGTTCCTGAGCAGCCCACCAAAACCTCCTAGTGCACAGGAAGTGGGCAGTGAGAGCATCTTTCGACTGCTGCTGTTTGGCCTGCAGAGTTCCCTGTGGCAGTTGCGGACTGGGGGGTTACGGTGGGGGATGGAAGAGTTAGCCACTGTAGAGAAACCAGATAAAATCTCAGAGCAAAAGCAGAGATGTCCATGCCATCAGGCCATCACTTTATTCCCTGGGAAGTGAAATAAACGTATCAGAAAAGCCAGGCACCAATACACCCAAGCAAATTATCCAAGCATAATGGCAGAACACAGTTAGGCTGACTGACGGCCGGCCATGAATGACATATCCCCCAGGAGGGTAGAGCTGCAAAAAGACAGAGGAACATGGGAGCCAGTGTTTCCTCCCTAAGAGCCCCTTGTATCATGGCCACTACTCTTTTTGGATTTTCTAGGATTGTAAAACTCTGACTTCTTTCAGTGGGTACATATGAGGGCAAAGGAAATCCAAACGTCCCAACAAAGTGACCTCTCCCACTGGTTCGAAAGTTATTTATTCATTCCAATGGTAGAAGATATAAAGGAAAAGAGGATTCATCCATAAGAAGATGATAATCTAAAGAGGAAGACAGGAAGGATACACAGACCCAAATAACTGTAATTCAAGGAAGACGGAAGTACGATGCTTTCTTTCACCAGAGGGAAAGAAAATCATTTCCAGCTAGGATACATCAGAGAAGGTTTCATGGAAGAGAACACTTCCGAGCAAGGCTGCAAAACATGAACAAGATGGAACTGGCGGAATAAAGGAGAGACAGAGTGGTGCTAAGGAGGCGTGCAGACAGGAGCACCTCAGGCACACTCCCACGCAGCAAGCAGTGCACTATGGTGCCACACTTTGTGACGGGGACCACAAAGCACAGGGCCTGAGATGCCACAGCAAGGAACATAGATCTGATATGGCAGGCAGTGAGGAGAGCACTCGCTCAAGGCTTCTGAATGAAGCACAGGTGAGTGTTTCATTAAGGGCAATAGAGTTAAAACATTTAGGACAGATTAGGGTAGCTAGAAAAATAGAACAGGAAGGGAGACTGCCTGGGAAGCCAAAAGGGCATGAACTTGTTTGAACTGAGAGAAATTCCATGTAGTGCACTTCATAAACTTTTTAATGCCAAGTAAACGTAACATCTTTCTTATAGGAGCTAGAAGAGGGAATGGACAGGAGTGCACAGATGTGAGAAATGCTGCAGAAAGAAAATCAAAAAGGTGGAGATGACGTGTGGGAGGGAAGGGATTCACTGAACAGGCCAAGGACTCTCACTAATAATCTCAGCAGGTTCCAGAGGATCCTGAGGCCTCAGAAAGGGTAACATCTACCAAAAGAGAACCCAGGAAAGGGGCAGAAGTTTGGTATTGCAGAACACCTGGAGGGAGTGAGGTAAGCATCAAGGAGTCCCCAAGCTCCTGCCCACTTGGCTCCCTGCCAGTTCCGTCTTTCCAGAACAAAGACACTTCAGGGGGTCAGAAATACTTGAGGAAGACCTTGCAAAAGGAGGCCTGGGAAGCCTGAACTGGCTCTCCCTGTGGAAGCCATTAGATATTCAGCACTTCATTTGTTTCCAATTCTTGTATGAGTGCAGCTCCAGGCTGTGGGGTGAGAGGCTCCTCTCTGACGTAATCAGGAAGCAGCTGCAAAATTAAGGAATCCCTCATGACATCATAAAAAGGGTCGATGGTTTACTGGGGGAAAGTATAAAAATTAATTACATATTCCCACATGAATCCCTTCCCCTAAATCTGTATACACCCCCTCCTACCCCCACACTCTCTCATCGACAACATCCCAAAGCTACCTCACTGAACAGGGTAGGAAAGAGCAAACAAAACCCAGGAAGAAACAGTTTTCTGATGCATCCACTGTCTGCCCCATACATTTTGAACTCACAAGTGATACCTTGTCCTGGAATTTTTATATACACAGCATGCTTCCTCAAGAAAATTATAAGCCCCTTGAGGGCAAGAGCTATGTCAAGACTTCACATCCTTGAAAATTAGCACCATGAAGGGGTCTAAGACATGTATGCTGTTCACAACAGCAGGTACACTTTGCCTCTCATTTGTGAATGATTCCACTGTAGCCTAAATAATCACTAGGATATATTGAAACCTGTGTTTGGTGTGCACGTGTGCACGCGCATGCACGCACACATACACAATCTCAGAGCTTTACAAAAGATTTGCACAGGAGGTATTATTTTCCTTCTGATAGTTGAAGAAACAGAGTTGGAGAAGTTAAATGACTTGCTCAAAGTCACAAAAAACCAGGAAGTGTCCGGAGTGGGACTTGAGTTGGAGTCTGTCTGCTCTTGTAGCCATACTGTTTCCATACCTGGTTTTCACACGCCTGTGATTCAAGCTGCAAGCCACAGCTCTTCCTCTCCCCTTCCTATGAATGTGAAAACCTCAGAGTGCTCCATAAGTCCTGCACAAAAAGCTCTGAGATAACAACTATGTGGAGTGAAGTAAAATACACTATCCCATTTATAACACCAAAAGAAACAAAATATTAAATATAAAATAGTAGATATTTTAAATATTAAACTTAACAAAATACATACAGGACCTCTTTTGCTGAAAACTACAAAATACTGATGAAAGAATCAGAGAAGATCTAAATAACTAGAGCGATTTACCATGTTCATAAATTCGAAGACTCGACATTGCAGAGACGTCAAATCTCCCCACGAAGATCTATTGGTTTAACGCAATTACTATAAAATCTCAGCAAAGTTTCTTGTAGACTAAGACAAGCTTATTCTAAAATTTATATGGAAAAGCAAAGGACTTAGGATAGATAAAAGCATCTTGAAAAAGAACAAAATGGGATGAATCATTTTTCCCAATGTAAAGTCAAAGATGGCTAGCCTTTGCAACAAATGGTGCTAGACCAGTTAGACATCCAAGGCCAAAAACTGAACCCTGACCTAAGTCCAGTACCTAATATAAAAAAATAAGTGGAAATGGATCAAAGACTTAGACTTAAACATAAAAGCATAAAACATGTAGAAAAAAATTGAAGAAAATCTTCAGGACCTAGGACTAAGTGAAAAATTCTTGGACTTAATGCCAAAAGCACAACCTATAAAAAGAACATTGATATAATGAACCTCATAAAAAATAAAAACTTTTGTTCTGCAAAAAACTGTTAGGATGAAAAGGCTAATTACAGACTGAGAAAATATATTTGCAAGCTACGTATCATACAAAGGGCTGGTATCTAGACTATATAAAGAACTCTCAAAACTCAACAGTAAGAAAACAAACAATCCAATTTGAAAGTGGACAAAACACATGAGCAGACATTTTACCAAAAAAGGGTATACAGATGAAATATAAGCACATGAAAAGATGTTCAATATCATTAGCAGTTAGGAAAATGAAACATAAAACTACAATGAGACATCATTAAACATCGATCAGAATGGCTACAATAAAAAATAGTAACAACACCAAAAAGCTGGTGAGGATGCGGAGGAACTGGGATCACACATTCCTAGCTGACCGGAATGTAAAACTGGTACAATTATTCTGGAAAATAGTTTGGCAGTTTCTTCTAAAACTAAAAATGTACTTATGATATGATCCAGCAATTATCTTGGGCATTTATCACAGAGAAATGAAAACTTATGTTTGCACAAAAATCTGTACACAAATGTCCACAGCAGCTTTATTCATAACAGCCTAAATCTGGAAATAACCCAAATGTCCTTCAATGGATGAAAATTAAACAAGCTGTGGAACGTCCACAGCATGGAATACTACTCAGCCATTAAAAAGAAAAGTGACGCACCTGATAACTTAGATAGACCATCAGGGAATTATGTGGAGTGAAAAAGCCAATTTCAAAAGGTTACATATGGTATGATCCCATTTATAGAACATTCTTGGAATACTATAATTACAATGATGGGAAAACAGGGGTTAAGATTTGGGGATGGAAGGGGACAGGAAATGTTTCTAAAGAAGTAGCCTGAGGAAGCTTTGCAGTAATGGAACAGTTGTTCACCTTGATTCTGTACCAGGTACATCCAGCTACTTGTGTGATAAAATTGCACAGAACTATACATACACACAAACACAAATGTAGAACTGATGAATGCGTTACTATATAAATGTAGAACTGGTGACAGGTGCCTGGGTGGCTCAGACGGTTAAGCGTCTGACTTCGGCTCAGGTCATGATCTCCTGGTTCATGGGTTCAAGCCCCGTCTTGGGCTCTGTGCTGGCAGCTAGCTTAGAGCCTGGAACCTGTCTTCAGATTCTGTATCTCCCTCTCTCTGACCCTCTCCTGCTTGCACTGTCTCTCTCTGTCCCTCAATAGAAAAAAAATTTTTTTAATTTTTAAAAAATAAATAAATGTAGAACTGGTGACATCTGAGTAGGGTCTGTGGATTGTACCAATGTCAATTTCGTGGCATTGACATTGCACTAAAGTTAAAGTTATACAAAATGCTAACATTAGGGAAGGGGGGATGAAGGGTGCACAGGACCTCTCTGCATATTTTTTTTACAACTTCCTTTGAGTCTATACTTTTTCAAAATATGCACTGTAAAACAAGTAAAACAAAACCTCAAAAGATCTAACCTGGGATTCTAGAAATGTTTCTCTTTTACAGAGAACAGGGCTGCATAGACATTTGGGGGACATTTTCCTAATTAGCTGATTACTCTGTGCAAATGCTACAGTCCCTTGTTCTCACCTAGTGCTACCTGGCCTGAGCTACTGGAGGCTACTGTGGCTCTTTATCTGGACTGAACAAGAAATTGCCAGAGGCAGCCAAAGAGAAAATAAGAAAAAAGAAAGGAAAGTTCACTGAAGACAGAACTTCTGTCTAAGGAATAACGAGTAAAGCAAGAGAACTTCATTTTCAAGCCTATGACTCATCAGATCAGTAAAATCCATGTCAAGCAGCACAAAGTGAAGGTGATGAGAAAGTGAAGAAAGATGACAAGAAGAACAAATTGCAGAAGCTAAATGAGCTGTTTAAACATGTTCTTGCTGCTTAAAAAATAAGGAAAGGTATACACCTCAAATCAATGGTATGTGCAATCCTCAAAGAAGGACAATAGGGGGAAAGTTACTTGAAACATGTTGCTTGGCACTGTTTTCTTCATAAATGAAGCTGCTTGTGCATTTTCAGTGTGCAATGCTCTGGACCATTAATCAGCTGGATACTAAGAAGTTTTCTTTTAATTGGCAGTATTAGCTTCAATAGCATGTTAAACTGTGTTAATCAATCTGTAGACAAAACCTTTTAAAAAACTTCATCAAAACAAACACAGACACCCACTTGTCTTCAAAAGATAAAAATGAAGAGAGAAGCCACAGAGAGAATCTTCTTACTGGGAGAAAATATTTGTAAAACACATACCTGACAAAAGGATTGTATCTAGAAAATATAAAGAACTCTTTAAACTTAATAATAAACAAAATATGAGCAAGAAAATCTATAGATGGCAAATAAGTGCATGCTCAACATGCATTGATGACAAAATGCTCAATGTTATTATCTTTATGGAAATCAAAACCACAATTACAACTCCATACCCACCAGGATGGCTGCATCCAAAAAGAAAATAAACAATGTTGGTGAGGCCATGGAGAAACTGGAACTCTCACGCACTGCTTTGGGAATATAAAATGATATAACCGCTTTGGAAAACAGTTGGGGAGTTTCTTAAAAAGTTAAAAGAGGGGTGCCTGCGGGCACCTAGATGGCTCAGTTGGTTAGGCATCCGCCTTCAGCTCAGGTCATGACCTCGTGGTCCGTAGGTTCTAGCCCTACATCGGGCTCTGTGCTGACAGCTCAGAGCCTGAAGCCTGCTTCTGATTCTGTGTCTCCCTCTCTCTCTGCCGCTACCTGCCTCATGCTCTTTCTCTGTCTCTCAAAAATAATTAAATATTAAAAAAAAGTTTCAAAACAGGGGCGTCCAGATGGCTTAGTTGGTTAAGCATCTGACTCTTCATTTTCGCTCAGGTCCTGATCTTGCAGTCCACACTGGAGCCTGCTTGGGATTCTCTCTCTCAATCTCTCTCTCTTTCACTCTCAAAATAAATAAACATTTTTAAAAAAGGTTTAAAAAAGTTAAAATCCCATTTACCAAATGACCTGCATATGAAATGAAAGCATATGCCCACTCAAAGATCTACACTTGAATGTCCATAGCAGTTTTATTCACAACAGCTAAAAACTGGGAAAAAAAAAAACGTCCACTGACAAGAGCACAGATAAACAAACTGTGGTATATCCATATAATCGAAGACTACTCAGCAATAAAAAGGAACAAACTATTGAATACTTCAACAACATAGATAAATGTCTAAATCATCAATGTGGAGTAAAAAAGACCGGCCAAAAGACAGAGAGGCAGAGAGCAAGAGAAAGAGAAACTACTGTTGAATTCTAGATAATGCAGACTAATCTACAGCGACAGAAAGCAGATCAGCGGTTGCCTGGGGATTGGGAGGAAAGGTCAGAGAAGAATGGATTAGAAAAGGGGCACAAGGAAACATGTGAGCGAAGGATACGCTTGCCATCTTGGCTGTGGTGATGGGCTCACGAGTGCATATTATGTCAAAATTCATCAAAGTGTACACTCTACATATGTACAGTCTAAAATACATCAATTAGGTCTCAATAAAACTGTTGAAAAGACTTTTTTTTTAAACAGAGGAAAGACATTAAAAGGCCATTGGTCTGACTCATCATTTTACGATTAGGAATTCTTAACTTAGAGGCCGATTTGAAAAGCTTGACATATATTGAGTGCCTAATACATAATTTGACACTCAGAAAAACCTTGCAAACTAGCATCAATATTCACAGTTTACAGACAAGGAAACTAAGCCTCAGAGAGGATAAATAAACTTTCTTCATCAAGGTCAAACAGCTGATAAATGGCTGAGCAGAGAATTCAGATCTTTGATCTGGATGATTCCAAAGCTCTTTATGCCTTTACAACATAACTGCTACCTTCTGAAGGTGAGAAAATGATCTCCAGAAGTATTGGGCCTTCTCCAGAAGACAGCTTGGCTTACCCTCCTCCTTTATGTGGAGCTCTAGGGCCAGGAAATGTCCTGGGGGCTCTATCAAAACATCCTGGCAAGACAGACAGCAAACCATTTCTACTCTCTACAAGGAAAAATGAAAATACTCCTAAATGAGTACTTAGCTTTTTCCAGAAAATACCCATGGATGGATGGATGGAAGGATGAAAGGAAGGGCAGGGAAAGGAAGGGAAGGGGGACAGAGAGGGAGGGAGAGAGAGAGAGAAGGAGGGAGGGAGTGTGGGCGGGCAACCAGTCAAAACACACTCTGGCCATTTCCACTCCAGTTGTGTCTCTGGATTGATATTTTTGTCAGAATTTCCTGCCTGATTCCAGGGTTATTCAAATACATGTCCCCTCTTGGGCAAGAAGAGCTGCTGTGGGCAGAATGGCATGCTGGCACCAGCCAAGTCCCTCAGGGATGGGGCCCAGCAGAAGCGGGCTTGCCATTCCAGCATCTCATCTGGAAGAGTTACAAGTAAATCTTGAAGGGCAAAGTTTCTGTTTCTACACTGCTTACCAGAGGTTTTGCAAGCCCTGCCTCTCTCACAATATTTGGGGGGAACAAAGGAGAAGTCAAAAAAAAAAAAAAAAGAAGAGTTAGCAGCTTCTTAATTACATCAGGCAAGCAAGTGTCCCTATGGAATCTTACCAGGAGAACTGGGGTGCCTTGTGTCAGAAATTATTTAGGGTTGTGGAGGAGAAGAGAAGTGAAGGAGGCTTGCTCAAAGTCCTACCCATTAGCCAACCTAGAAGGAAACTTTTGCTGCAACAGTGAGAAGGCATGAACACAGCTACATCCCTTCTGATGGAGTAGGCAGGTTTGGCAGCTGATTGAGACAGACAGCTTGAACCCTGTCTTTGTTGATATGAAGCTTCAGGAGCACTCTGAGACTGAAGTTCATGAGAGATGTCTGCAGATAACCTGATTCAGAGAAAGCACCTCTGACACACCAGGCAGAAGGTCAGAGAAGTGCTGAGCTTCTCTTTCAACAGATTAACTCCATTTCTTTTCATTATATGGCTTCCTAAAGCATTTTTTAAGGACACTCTACTTTAATCAATCTATCTATCTATCTATCTATCTATCTATCTATCTATCTATCTATCTATCTATCTATCTATAAAGAGAGAGAGCACCCGTGTGCATGTAAGCAGGGGAAGGGCAGAGAAAGGGGGGGGGGACAGAGGATCTGAAGCAAGCTCTGTGCTGACAGCAGAGAGTCTGATGTGAGGCTCAAACTCACAAACCATGAGATCATGACCTGAGCCGAAGTCATATGCTTAACCAACTGAGCCATCCACGCAACGCCCTGAAGCATTTTTAAAAGAGTATGACAGTTTGCAAACAATGCTAAAATAAGACAATTCTGAGATAGGTAGGGCATAGAGGTACCCAGGACAGGAAAGATCTCTTGGACTCTTGCTGAGAAGCTTCCAGAATGCAAAGATTAGAGCCATCAAACAAATCTTAAGAAGTCAGTACTAAAAAAGAGGGCAGTGATAAGATATAATTCTTGGGTGGATTCCTTGTGAATATCCAAATCAGCACATTCATCCTGCTCTGCTCCAGCAACTCACTCTTTTAAAAAGTTCTTCAAAGCATTATAATCCAAGATCAATGCCCCAACTAGACTGAGTAAGCAATGACTTCATCCAACCCCATCCACTGTGGATCATGTAGTTTTAAAGTAAAAAGGAGGTTAGTGGAATAATAGCTAAATAAAGCAATTATGCCCAGGAAAGGCTGCACTCAATGAAGGTGACTAGAAATCCAACGAGACATCAGCTAGACCTCTGGACACGGAGGCTCTAGGAAGGATACCCCCTTTAGTATTAGCCCTTTCAAATTTGTAATCAGTTGGCTGATTGGTTAATTTGTCAATAATACAAACTAAAACCTATATTATTTTAAACTAAATTTAAATTGTTTTGTTTATATTTATTGTTTTATAGTTCATTTCACAAAAGATTTGTGACAACTTAGGGCAAAATCACCTACCATTAAATAACATTAAAGTAGATGTAGAAAATTAGGACCAAAAAAAAAAAAAAAAAAGAAATAAACTAATATGTCAATCATGTACCATGAATGAACTTTAAATTTACCTCCGATTTTCCTGGCAGCCAAAGCAAAAATGGAAACACCAATAATTGTATAGCTGTCATTATTGAAAGGAATATATGTATCTGTTCCTCAGGAAAAACAAATATTTTCTCAGCACAGAGTCCTAAAATCATTTTTTTAAACTGAACTCTATGCAAGGGATAATGTGTGAAAACAATGAAGAACAATCTTGAAAGGTCTTTACAGCATATGGCCTTGTACTGCATATTGTTAAAAGATATCCAAGAAAAATTATCATGAAGTTATCTGTATGGGGAGACAAAATACATAAGTATCACAATCTAAGAATGTTTTTCCAAGAACATAGATATAGGAATATTTTATATACCGACAGGTATACAGCGTTTTAAGAAAATCTTTAAGTTCAAAAGAATCCATGTACGGTTTCTTGAAGCAGAGAGACCCCAGACATCCAATATGTTTGTTTGCCCAACATTAAGTCTGAGACCGTCAGAGAAACCCAAGTGCATGTGCTATATATGATGACTAAAGACTGAAGTATTCTAAAATCTTAAAAGAAAAACCCTATGAATAAGAAAGTGACATACGCTATAAAAGATTCTTGTTTTAAAGGACCAAGTGACAAACTACAATATATGTGCTATAAAAATAAGTGTACATAAAAGCATTAATATAAACAATTTTATATGTAATATAAATATATATAATTAGATATATATAGACAAAGATATATAGATATGAGAAGGAAATTGTCAAATCTGTAAAATTCAATTTATGTACATTTTGGGGATATTTTCAAAACCAAAAAGTTCAACAGCATGCTATGAAGCAAAGAGATTTAAAAGCTAAACTTAATATTTCAACATTGGTACAAAGAACAAAGCTAAATAATTCTGAGATTAGCACTCCCTACCAAACAGACAGTTTTGAAGCACCAATTCATTCATTTTCTTGGTGAGATTTCTGACATTTGGAGGGCAAAATTGACCCGCTTCTGCCTAGTTCAAAGGACCTAACATTTATCTATACAGCATTGCCTTATTTCTTAAAAAGGACCTACTAGAGATAAGAGCAGAGATAAGTGAAATAGAGAACAGAAAAACACTAGAGAAAATTGACCAAACTAAGAGTTGTTTCTTTGAAAAGATAAAATTGACACACTCTTCTTAGCTATACTAACCAAAGAAGAGAGAAAGGATCTAAATCAACAAAATTACAAATGAGACATTACAATGATAACAAAGAAATTCAAAGGATCGTAAGAGGCTATACACCAACAAATTGGACAACTTAGAAGAAATGGAAAAATTCTTGGAAGCCTACAGCTTACCAAGACTGAATCAGGAAGAAACAGAAAAGCTGAATAGACCAATTACTAGCAAGGAGACTGAATCAATAATCAAAAATCTCCCAGCAAAGAAAAGCCCAGGACCACATCACTTCACTGGTGAATTTTACCAAACATTTAAGGAAGAATTATTAATACCAATTCTTCTTCAAGCTGTTCCAAAACACCGAAGAGGAGAGAATACTTCCAAACTCATTTTATGAGGCCAGCTAATCCAGAAAAGAACACTACTGAAAAGAAAACTATAGGCCAATATCCCTAGTGAATATAGATGCAAAAGCTCTCAATAAAATACTAGCAAACTGAATTCAGCAGCACACTAAACAGATCATTCACCATGATCAAGTGGGATTTATTCTCATGATGCAAGGATGGTTCAGCATATGCAAATCAATCAATGCCATACATCACATTAATAAAATGAAAGAATCATATGATTATCAAGAGATGCAGAAAAAGCATTCAACAAAAGTCAATATCCAGTCATGATAAAAATTCTTAATAATTAGGCACAGAAGGACACATCTCAACATAGTAAAGGCCGTATATGATAAACCCACAGCTAACATCATATTCAGTGCTGAAAGGATGAAAGCTCTTCCTCTAAGGTCAAGAACAAGATTAGGGTGCCCACTCTCATCACTCCTATTCAATGTAGTGCATAAAAACAGATAAATAGGCCAATGGAACAGAATCGAGAGCCCAGAAATAAACCCGAGGATATATGGTTAACTAAAGGAATGAAACTGGACCCATATCTTACACCACTCACAAAAATTAACTCAAATGAATTAAAGAAAAAAAAGAAAGAAAGGAAAGAAAAGAAAATGGATTAAAGACTTAAATGTAAAGCATGAAACTATGAAACTCCTGGAAGGAAACACAGGAACAAAGCTCCTTGACATGGAGTTTGGTAATTTTTTGGATATGACACCTAAAGCACAAGTAACAAAGGCAAAAATAAACAAGAAGGGTTATATTAAATCAAAAAGCTTCTGCAAAGGGGTGCCAGGGTGGCTCATTCAGTTAAGTTTCAACTTAGGCTCAAGTCCTGATCTTGCAGTTTGTTAGTTCAAGCCCCATGTCAGGCTCTGTGCTGACAGCTGGAAGCCTGGAGCCTACTTCAGAGTCTGTGTCTCCCTCCCTCTCTGTCTCTCCCCTCTTGCACTCTGTCTCTCTGTCTCTCAAAAATAAATAAACATTAAAAAAAAAATTTTTTAGGGGCACGTGGTGGCGCAGTCAGTTAAGCATCCGACGGCTTTAGCTTGGGTCATGATCTTGTGGTCCATGAGTTCGAGCCCCGCATCGGGCTCTTTGCTGACAGCTTGGAGCCTGGAACCTGCTTCAGATTCTGTGTCTCCCTCTCTCTCTGCCTCTCCAATACTCATGCCCTGTCTTTCAAAAATGGATAAACTTAAAAAAAATTTTTTTTTAATTTTTTTCAATAAAAAAAGCTGCTGCACAGCAAAAGAAATCATCCACAAAGTGGAAAAAAAAAAAAACCTATGGAATAAAAAATAAACTGTTTATCTCTTAATAGGTTAATATGCAAAACATGGGGCACCTGGGTGGCTCAGTTGGTTGAGCGTCCGACTTCAGCTCAGGTCAGGATCTCACGGTTCACGGGTTCAAAGCCGCATCGGGCTTTGTGCAGACAGCTCAGAGCCTGGAGCCTGCTTCAGATTCTGCATCTCCCTCTCTCTCTGCCCTTCCCCCACTCATGCTCTGTTTCTCTCTGTCTCAATAATAAATAAAAAATGTATATATATCCAAAACATGTTAAAAAACATACAAAAGTAAATAAAATAAAAATAAAAAACTCTTACCCCCCAATAGCAAAAAATCAAATAAAACAATTTAAAAATGGGCAAAATGAGTGAGGGGCCATGGGCTAAATGGGTAAAGGGCAGTAAGGAAGACTTGTGGGGATGAGCACTGGATGTTATATATATGGGGATGAATCACTGGAATCTACTCCTGAAATCATTACTGTACTATATGCTGACTAACTTGGATGTAAATTTTAAAATAAACAAATAAAGAAATAAATTAAAAAAAAATCTTTATGACATCAGAATAAAAATAAATAAATAGTAAAAAAAAAAAAAATTAAAAAATGGGCAAATGACCTAAATAAGACATTTCTCCAAAGAAGATATAAGCAAGGCCAACAGGTCCATGAAAAAATGTTCTATATCACTAGTCATTACGGAAATACAAATAAAACCACAATAAGGTATCACCTCACACCTGTTAGAATGGCAAATATCCAAAAGACCAGATATAACTAATGCTGATGTGGATGTAGAGAAAAGGGAGCCCTTGGTGCACTGTTAATGGGATTGCTAACTGGTGTAAACACTATGGAAACCAGTGTGGAGGATCCTTAAAAAATTAAACTACCAAATGATCCAGCAATTCCATTTCTGAGAATATCGTACGTCCAAAGGTAATGAAAACACTAACTCAAAAAAGATACCTGCATCCCTATGTTCATAGCAGCATTATTTACAAGTGCCCATCGATAGATGAATGAATAAAGAAGTTCTGGTACACACACACACACACACACACACACACACACACACACACAGGAATATTATTTAGCATAAGAAAATGGAAATAGGGAATCCTACCACTTGTGACAAGGATGGACCTAGAAAGGAATTATGCTAGGTGGAATAAATCAGAGAAAGACAAATACTGTACGATTTCACTTATATGTGGAATCTAAAGCAAAAACTAAAAACAAACAACAACCAAAAACGCCCCAACAAGCTCATAGAAAAAAAGATCAGACTTGTGGTTACTCCAGGTGCGGGGCTGGGAGTTGGGGTTATTGGAGAGGGTGGTCAAAAGGTACAAACTTCCTATTGTAAGATAAGTAAGTACTAGGGAGATTATGTACAACCTGATGACTATAACTGCTATATGATTTACAGGAAAGCTGTTAAGAGCATAAATCCTAAGAGTTCTCATCACAAGAATAAATTTTATTTTTCCTTAATACTTTTCTTCTTATTGTATGTATATGTTAGCTGAACCTACTGTGGTAATCATTTCACAATATATAAAAATCAGACCATCATGCTATACACTTTAAACTTACACAGTAATATATGTCAGTGATTCCTCAATAAAACCGAGGGGAAAAAATTAGAAAGGAGGGCACACCAAAAGATAGCGAATGACAAGAGCCAAGAAGAAATAAAATGGCAAACTTGCCTCTGTGGCCCCAAATGGCATTTTCCCACCCCTTTCCTCCTCAGTATCTAAGTCCTTTCTTCAAGTCCTTTCTCCCTCTCAGCCTCTTCCATCTTCTCTCCAGGCATTTTGTGTAACCGCTCCTCCTCCCTTTCCCTGCATCTCCCTGCTCAGCCTTGCTGTGCTCACAGCCCCGTGCTGCCTGGGGGCAAGGTGGGAGACACAGTCCTTCACTGGTTCTGCCCCAACTATCATTCTTCTGTTTTCTCAGTCCCACAGGTCCTATAGATCAGAAACTAAAAAGAGATTCCATGAAAAGGGAAATTCTGGAACTAAGAACCAAACTATCCAAACAAGAGTCTCCTTCACAGCCCAGCTGCGTTTCGGAAGGCCTCTTCTGCAGGAAGAGGGAATGGAGTTCATCTTCAACTGGGTGACACCTGGTGTTTTGAAGAAGGCCAGGGCTAATGTGGAGGTATGGAAACCACTGCATCAGTCAGAGCCATGGAGCCCATCCCAAACCATTTCCATCTGTCTTCAGAGTGTGCAGGTGATCCCTGACCTGCCCTGATCTTCCACGAGAAGCTTTCCAGTCCACCTATGGGACACAGGTCGTCACTAAGCATCTTTTTAGCCTTTCCCTGTCACCCATAGCACCATCAGCCCCTCCTCTGCCATCTCTGTTCCCTCTCACATTGTCATCATCTTCTCTCTTCACTCCACTTATCCCTCCTTTGGGCCAAGTCAGGAGTCTAGAGAAATGCAATTCCGTTGGTTCTCAGAGTCAGAGGACATCTGGAGTCTACCTTTGAATTAGCTTTCAGTAAAGGGGTCCTGGGGCCAGTTATACGTTCTGGTCCTCCTTACATGGCTTTCTGAAAAAATAAACATAAGATGCCCCCTCAACCCCTAAAAAGAAACCTGTATTGTGCCACCTGGCAGGACTCCTGTTCTATCGACAACACACAGTAGGCATATGGCTCAAAGCTGTCCTAGAACAGGATTCACAATCCATCAAGCCTCCCTCACCAGGCTGAACATCCCACTGAGGCAGGATACAGACTCTAGTAACTCCCAAACACTTACCACAGGGCCTAGTCATTGAGATGATCTATTCTGGGTGGTACTTCACTAAGTCCTGAATCAATTCAATTCCTTATTCACACAGTCACTCTTTACTAAATGGCTACTACATGCTTTCAAAGATGAATCAGACATGAACTAGACCCGGAAGGAGATGAAGTCTAACAGGATTCACAGAAGTAGTTAACCATAAATCAAAAAAGAAAGTGAAAATATCACATAATGTAAAGATAATGTATGAAATGATATGAATGAGTAAATTCACTGCTACATAGTTTGGACAAGAAAAGTCTGCAAACAACTTAAATGTCCATGAATAGAGGCTTTCTTAAATAAATTACAGGACACGGGCACCTGGGTGGCTCACTCGGTTAAGTGTCCAACTCTTGATTTTGGCTTAGATCATGATCTCACAGTTCATGGGATCGAGCCCTGCGTTGGGCTCTGCGTTGACAATACGGAGCCTGCTTGGGATTCTCTCCTCCCCCACCCCAACCCCTCCCCTGCTCTTGTGTGTGCTCTCTCTCTCTCAAAATAAATGAATAAACATTTAAAACTTAATTAATTGTAGGACATACATACAATGGAAGACAGAACCTTTGAAAAAGGTGAGATGACTCTATTTGTAAAAATGCATTATGCAAAAATGATATAATAATTAATGTGCCAAGAAGAGGAGGAAGTAGAAGAGCAAGAAATATGCTGAAGGAAGCAGAGGAAAAGAATACGGCTTTCCTGGTTCCAAACTCTTCTGCAGGCCTGGCTACATCCTTGTCCTCAAGTTCTTCACGATACATTTCCTTTCTTGTGTAAGCTATTTCAAGATGGTTCTTGTTATTTTCAAACACTTCTAATACACAGGGTAAAGAAAAAAAAGAATAAAAAGTGGGGTTGGCATTTGTCAAAACCCATCAAACTGAACATTTAAAATCTGTGTATTGTTCTAAGTGAATTACACCTCAACTGAATAGAAACAGAGAGGCCGAGACAGCCTGAGAACATGGAGGACAGAAGCACTGTGCATGGGAGAACGGTCCTGGTGGGGCAGGAGATGGTTTGGTGCACTGCACAGGACTAAAGCACTCATTCTCCCCACAACCAGGAGTGCTGGCAGCAGATCTCAGCTGACCCCTCTCCCCAGCTCGCTCTCAGCTAAAGAAATGTGAACCCCTGCCTTCTCAGGGGTAATTCATATCCATTAGCTGGTGGATGGAAGGGGTATAAAAGGGCATAAAGGTCCAGCCCCTTTGGTCCAATCGGGACTACTCTGAAGAGGTCCCTAGAGGAACGCCTTTGTTACAGCTGCAGTGCTGTCCAACTTCTCCCTGTGCCTCATCCTGCTTCTTCCACGTCCTCGCATGGAACTGATCCTAAGAGCATTCCCCCAATCAACTTCCTGGGGATGCAAATATACACCTCAAGAGTTTGCTTCCTGGGAAACCTGACTTGCAATACATGAAAAACAGGATGCATAATTTTTTAATAAGCTTGAGATTCCAGGTGATAATGTCCCAGAGGGTAGAAATGTGGGCTAAAGCTCAGGAAAAAAATCTGGGCAGGAAAGAGATTTGGGAGCAATCCACCGAGAGGTGGCAGTTACAACCATGAGATTTTACAATACACCAGTAGGGAAAAGGCTACAGAGAAGAAAGCCAAGGTGACATCTGTAGTCAGTGCTGACATTCAGGATGCTGGGTGAGAAAGGGAAGACCCAAGAAACAGGTGAAGAGGAAGGGGAGAACAGAGAGAATACAGTTATGATCACTGAAAGCCCTTCTGGAGAGTCTGCAGTCAACAAAGGCAGATGCTACCAAAAAAAGCTAACAAGAATGAGACACAGAATGGATGCTTAACAAACTCTTGTTAACTGAAACTGAGTGGGACATGCAGCCTGCAGGATGCTCAGCTTTTTGTTGGCTTGTCTTAGGCAGCTTCTGTCCTAGGCGGCAGGCACAGAATCTTCCTGAATGCCCGGCAGCAGGCCCACTGTTAGGTGGGCAAGCAAAGGAGCACTGAAATGGCACAGTACATAAACTTAAGTGAGCCAATACAGAGTTGAGATGCCTGAGCAATTTGGAAGAAACCGCCTTCTGACAGGCTTCTTTCAAGAGCATTCCCAGGGGTCTTCTGAACCAATGGCCAGGATCCTTGAGAAGGATCACTGTCCTCATGGACCAAATTCAAACCTCAGTCAAACCCACAGATGTTTAAATACAGATGACTGATTTTAACTTCTTTTTTTCCTTTGGCACTGGCCTAAAGGTATACAAAGGGAGAAGTGACGTAATTATTTGTAGACATTAGCAACATCATCACCACTTTGAATACAAAGCATTCTAAAGTAAATAACATACCACACAAACAGGTGTTATTTAACCTCCAGTCCTTGGCTGGAATAATAAAAAGAAAGACTTACCTTCTATGATTAGAAGGAATTTACCTTCTGCTTCTGTGCACAACAACACTATGCAATACTCATCAGTGATTCACTGACTTGCTCTGTTTCTCTCTGGGTATGGCTGGGAGAACCCCACATCTCCATCTCTTGCCCCAGCTCCTCCTGCCCAACCTGCAATCAAAGCCCATGGCACAAAGCATCACGGGCTTCCCCAGGAGCCAGTGTAGCTATATATCCTGCAGAGATCTATTAACCTGTTGGAGTCCCAAAAGTCAGTATCAATTTCAAATCTGATCAGCATCTCTAAAACTTACAGTTACCATACAGCTGAATAAAATATTTTTTCATAAATTTAACGCCAGCATGTCTGTGTTTGGAAACTCTGAAAATACATGTTGTATGGTTTACTGCACTGGAAAAGGTGCCAACAGACTTTCAAAGGAAGGGAAGTGTATAACTGTTTCCTTTCAAATGCATTTTCCAATGGGATCCATTCAGGGAAAAGGCTGGAACTAACTAAAACATTATTAAAAACTGTTATGGAAAAAGACAGGGAGATGGAAAAAGATAGACTCAAAAAAGTGAACTACACAACCAAGAGTGAGACAGAAATACAAGGAAAAAGAAAGGGGATCTGGACAGAGACATAGGTTGGACAGGGAAACGGGGTGAGATGGAGTTTTGTCTGGCACTTGCCGTTCGTGGTCTCATATTGTTGCAGATCAATCGATCAGGACTGCAGTGCTGCTGGCCCAGTGGCACAAGACAAACCACAGAGCTGGCTTTCAGTTCAACGCTTGCGAACTGCTGACCTTTGGTTTTCAAGCCAAAAATATTCTTTGGGAAACGGTAATACCAGGTTCAGCCCAACCAGCCAAGCAAAAACAAGGACTACTAACCTGAAGTAACACCCTATTTAGTTACATCAGGCACCAACCCTTCACAGGCATCAACCAGGAAGTCTGCAAACCTGAAACCACACCCCATGAAAAAACGAACTCCAGGTTCTGACTCAACCAACTAGGCAATGATAACCAGAACTGCTAAAACAAGTGACAAGGTGTTTCAAAGTTGGCTTTACCAGGACCTACTGAAGCAGAAGGAAGGCCAGTCCTCACTCACAGAGCCAGAGATATAGCAATTCTTTCATGTGCATGACTCCAGTGGAATCTGCATGCAATGCTTAGTTAGGGCAGGGTTTGGCACTGACTTACCATCCATTACATTTCTAGACAAAGTCTCAACAGTTTGTAGCAAGTGAATTATTTTGTTTGTTTGTTTTTTGCTAAATTCATGTAAACTAGGGTGAAGCTAACATTTATCTCCTAAGCAGAGATATTTGTGAGATTGAAAATGGTGCTGCTAAATAATTCCTAAACAGGGTCTATATCTGGGCAAACCAGGACTTAGTGTCACCCTAGCCCAAACCATAGGAGCTTTTTTTCTGCTTGGGTCAGTGTTATAAGATTTTAGCTCACAAGAATCTTTTTTAAAAGCCAGGACTGCTTCTGATTAGTGCCAAGGCTCTTTCTTTCGGAGCTCCTCCAATGGAGAGGTAAACAAATCAATTAAGTTAACTGCAAAAACTAACAAGAAAGATCGAGCTGACAATCAGGAATCTGGAGAAGCTAAAAATTCCAGGCAGCAGCTTCAGGGTAAAAGGGAAATGTGCCACAGATGGAGCTGTTGAGCCTGATCCACCAGACCGCTCAGTGCCGGGTCCCGGTGCCTCAGCCAGCTTCAAACAGCCGAACGGAGGGCGGGCAGACCCTGGTGCAAGTTTGCTGAGTTCCAGGCCATCATTCTTGAGGGTGTAATAACCATGGGCTGTAGCACACATGTTGAGGGATGAGGGAAAAAAATAAACAGAGAGACAAAAGAATGAGGATGCACTGCCAATTTCAATTGTGCAGCTTTTATTTTCAAATGCTTATCAAGCTGAGAGAGAGCAGAGTTCTTGGAAAACAAGGTTTCCTTTTTTCCAATGCCAGCGTAAAACACCCTCAAGGACGGGCACTGCACAGACTGTAACAACAAGGAACGTGGCTCTGCATCTCTCAGCAGCTAGGCTGCCATGGGTCCCACGCTGCTCTGATTTCGGCTCAGTTGAGGACTCGAAATAACAGGCCCACTGCCTCTGGTAAAAACTGCTCTTTTTAAATTTTTTATTAATCTCCAAACTGGCTGTGTTAGAGTTACAGCCCATTACCTACCAACTCTCTTCACTAATAAAATAAATTTGTAAAAGGCCTAATTACTACTTTTACTGAACTATACACTGCCCAGGGATCAAGTACAGGAAGCCAAGGGCTCAACTAGTTGTCAGCTAGGGGATGATGGGGAAGGGACCAGGAGAGGACCTGGAGTCCCCAGCAGGAGAGAACATGAGGTTCACAGACAAGCCTTAGAACCCACGCCCACAAAGAAACCAAAGGGCACTAACCCTGTTTTTGTTCTAGACAGCACCGTGAGGATCCATGCCATCATGGGATTTGGGGAGGCCTGTCACGAGGTACCCGGGCCTATGCTGCTCACGCCCCAGTTCAGTTCAAAAAGAGAACTGTGATCTAACACAGATGGACCCTGGCCGGGCTCTCAGCAGAGCGTCTGGACAGTCTGACCCGTAAGGAAACAAACAACCGTCCTTCCCACCTATCCATCACTCTACCCTTCCACCCCAACCCAGGCCCCTGAAGAGGAAAAACAAACAAAACAACAACAACAAATGCAGGCGATTGCACAAGAACTGTACCACGAAACGAGGCGGACTGCAGCAACTTCTGGGCTGTGCCCTGCACCTCCTCCCAGAACACTGATTACAGAGCTGGAGACGTTACTCGCACGCTGAGCCAGGCAGCCCCTCATCCAGGCTGGTGCTGAGAAGTCTCACTAGAAGCCAGCAGTCAACTCTGACACACTCATTTATAATAAGAGGTGTGTATTAAACAAACCAGTCCAACTTCAGAGAAAAAAGACAAAACGTGACCTTCATTCTTAATTGTCCACGAAGAACCCTCCTAGGCAAATCCCCTGCATCTCCTGGACTTTGATAAACGGTATTTCTTCTCTAGAGAACACTAAAAAAATTAGCCACTGCCAAAGAATCTCTTTTTAAAAGAATCCCGATAAGAAAAGCTGCTATGGTAGGTGAGTTAAACCTGTGGCAGACAACCATGTGGGGGATGACCAGAATGGAGCATGGTATCTCACTGAGGCAGAGGGGTCTGCAGTTACTTACTCTCTGCATGCCACGTTTCCAACCCTAAAGAACTGAGGAATGCTCTCAACCGGAAAAACACAGCAGCGAATTCTGTGATACCATAGCCACAACTCCATGGGCCCCTGGAGCCTCTCAAAAACTAAGCTGCCAGCTAGGGAGCTAACACTAGCTTTGGATAAAATGCAGCTCTGGTAGAGTAATTAATTTTTTTCTTAACTGGGATTACATTAATTTTCAAGGACTAATGGAGTCCAGCTGTAATGCGAAGAGCGGCTGCCGATGCACAAAGGCACTTGTGCGTACAACATTATAAACACACACATACACACACACACACACACAGAGACCTATAAAAAGGATCCACTATAACAGGATATTTTTAGTTTCTACAATGCTGCACTAAAAATATAGCCCCGGCTGATACATCATGGCAGAACTATTCTCTCTCTGTCCCTTCAGGAACAGTTTAAAACATTTATTTTTGTTTCCTTTTGTGATGGTCAGAGTAGAGAGAAAATAGCAACTCATTGATAAGAGGAAACGAGAGAGACATGAAAAATTGAAAACTACCTAAAAACTCATGGAGAGGTTTATTTTATTAGTTCTTAATAAATATCTTGCAGATTTCCTCAGGAAATACACCAGATCACATGTAAAATAGTTTGATACTGATGTCAACTGCATCAACATATGAAGTCTATTAGGGTGAAGCCGCAGCAGGGTGATCAGCGTGCTGAAAAACTCCACAGTACTTGGGGGGCGGGGGGGAATCTCACGGCCTTCCAAATTCTTAGAGAGGTAAAAAAGTCAGCCAAGACGCAGAGAGAAAGAGAAAAAAAAAAAAAAAAAAAAAGAAAAGAAAAAAAAGATCCCACATCCTGCTTTCAGCTGCCAGCAATGTGAAGTGCCCAGAGATTAATTCTACGTCTGGCCTGGAAATGTGACTTTAAAGCATGAGGGAGGGGAGGGGCGGTGAGGAGGAAAGAGGAAAGAGAAGGGCAGGCTAACTGAGGCTGGCAGCAGGCCACCAACCCCCTCCCAAGCCATGTTTCAATGTAGACAGAAGTAAACCCCAATAGACAGCAGCGCCTCAGCCTGCCAGGGCCTTACACCAGCTGCAGCGCATCTCGCTCTCTCCACTCAGCCCCAAGTGCAGATGTTCCTTACAGCATCACTTCCGTTAGACTTTCTTTTAAAGAAATAGCACACATATGTAGAGGCATTTCCACCACTTCCTAAGAGGACTCTCTTTGCCTTTAAGGGCCTCAAAGTAAGGGTGAAACTCTGACGGCAGGTCCCAGAGCAGCTGAATGAACTGCTCCAGTCTCCTTTGCAAAGGAGCATCAGTGGCTGAAGAGCATTAATTAATTAAATTTCTTTATCAATTTGGCTTCCTAATGTCTTCAGAGAGAGATATCCCCAAAATTTGGGGTTAGAAAAAAGGGGGGAAAGTATATCACAGATTCTAATCTTGGTTTCTCAAAGCAGTCTTCTGCAGCATTACCATCTCAAAGAGTTTTCTGATGGCTATATCAGCATGGAGCTTTGCATAAGGCAGTTTAAAAGAATTTAAATATAATTTCATATATGCCTAAACTCATTACATATAAACTCATATATACAAGTATAATTTAAATATAATTTCTTATATGCTGAAACTCACTTTACACAACCCCAGACCCTGATAATCAATCAACCAACCATTATTGATTAAGTACCTACTTTTAAAATCTGCCTTGAACACTGTTAGGGATTTTATAAAATACAGCCTTTTGTCCTCATGCAGTACATACTCTAGTTGAGTGATCTATATGTACTTATGAGGCCAAAATAATTGCACTTTCTAGAATTAGGTGAATATTCTCTAATGCACCTATCAGGTTGTTGGGTCCTCTGGAATGAAAGAGGAGTTTGAAGAATCAGAATTGTCAAAGGAAATAGAACAGTTGGTAAATCCTCAAAACCAAAGTTGCTTTGTTTGAAATTCAAAGTCCAAAACAGAAAAAAATCTCCCCTTAAAGGAAGGTGACAAATAATGGCAAACCAGTGGCAAACATACTATAAATAGCAAGGTTTAATTCTTTTAATACTTCTTAAATATCTTCTATGCACAAGATACAAGGTGTAGAAACAGAGAAGAGGTGAAGTAATTTGCACAATATAAGTAACACAATCAGAATTAGAACCTCGTTTTATCTAACTTCAAATATTTTTGTCATTACAATTTCTAAGAACACACTTCTATTACAAAAATACTCCGACAGAAAACTAAAACAAACAAAAAAACAGAAAGCAAAAGAAAATTTAAAACACTCATTAATTCCACCATCCTAGAGAATTATGATTATGTTCTGAAGTACATCCATCAGTCTTTTTAAATAAAATATGTATAACATGTATAATTTTATAAAATGTGATTGCAAAGTTCATAACCATGAGATCACATGACTTTCAGAGAAAAGAGAGATCACTTTCTTGGCAGATGACCCCACGCCCAAGATCTATCACCCAGAAAATACAAATGTCATGACCTGACTCTCCATACTGGGCAGCATACATCTGCTCCACCCCTATACCTCTCTCTGAATTCCTTAAGCCAAAGAATTTTCAGAAATCTCTCATTCAGAAATATCTACTCTCCTCCTGCATATCCCTGGGCCCAGGATAGTCAGGGGCACTGACTCACTCAGCAGAAATGCTGCCCTAAATACACCTTCCATAATGCTTCCAAAGCCAAGGCTAACCAATGAAAAGGGCCACCAGAGATTATGGGAAATATGTGTATGCAAATGTCTGGTTGAGTATGGTCCCGTGGGTCAGTGGGTCGAGGGTCCCAACTGGCACAGCCTTATTCCCTTAGTATTCAGCTCAAAAGATGGTTTATTCCAAGAGTTTTACTCCAAAATAAAGATGTTCGTCCTCAGTAGAAATAATCTATAAATGCACAGATGAATTATTAGTTAGTGAAAAGTAGGAGAGCCACAAAAGGCAACCATATTCTTTCCTCCCTGAAATGGCAAGACAAGACTACTCATGGACATACCCATACTAACTCCCCAATCTTAAACTATTCCCGGCTGACAAGTATTTACCTAGTGAGGTGAGGCACAGTAAAAGGGCTAACCCTGACAATGCAGTCCATGATGACTCCATCTTTACCTCAAAGTAATATACATACCAGGCTGATCTGCTGGTTAGGAACATCTATATGATTCAAAAGATCTAGTTTCACAATGTTGCTATCATATTAGTAAGGATGTAGGGTTCCTCACATCTCTAACCAACTGAATGAAATTACCTGACAAATAATGCTAGAATTCCCTCCAGCTGATAGAAATGAAAATATATTTGCAGATCTAGTTAAAAACTTCTCCAGTAGAAAGACCTTATAGAGCTTAAGAGCAATGGAATAAATTACAAAGGAAAAAGAATGACATTTTTAACTAAATAAAAATTTTAAACTTTTTTACATTTAAAAAACTATAAACATACTTAAAATCACACACAAATAAAAAAAAATTACCAGTGAACACAGAAAGGACTCATTATATTTACCATCTCCAAAGCTCAAATAGGGGCTCCTGGGTGGCTCAGCTGGTTAAGCAACCAACCCGTAATTTTGGTTCAGATCATGATCTCAC
>NC_043716.1:13326707-13428617 GCF_006229205.1 Suricata suricatta | reverse complement strand
TTCTCTCTCTCTCTTTCTTTTTCTCTCTTTCTCTCTCTCTCTCTCTTTCTTTCTTTCTCTCTTTCTTTCTTTCTCTCTTCTCTTCTCTTCTCTCTTCTTTCTTTCTCTTTCTCTCTCTCTCCCCCCCATGCCCTCTCCTCCACTCATGCTCTCTCTATATCTCTTTCTAAAATATAAATTAAATAAACTTAAAAATAAACCTCAAATAAATTGACAAGAAAGATATTGGGTTGGAATGGAAAAATGAGCAGAGTCTGCACAGAACTATAAACAATAAGACACAGAAAAAAAATGCCCATTCTCACCAGTAATCAAAGAAATGCAATTTAAAACAAGTTAGAAAACAGTTTAGCAGTTTCTTACAAAACTAAACATAGTCGTACCATATGATCTAGTAATCGTGTTGCTTAGTATTTACTCAAATGAGCTGAAAACTATGTCCACATAAAAACCTGCACACAGATGTTTATAGCAGCTTTATTCATAACTGCCCAAACTTAGAGCAACCAAGATGTCCTTCCATAGGTTAACTGGCAAGTAAACCGTGGTATATTCAGACAATGGATATCATTCATTACTAAAAAGGAATGAGCTATGAAGCCATGAAAAGATGTGGAGGAACCTTAAATGTATATTAGTAGATGAAAGAAGTCAATCAGAAAAGGCTACATACTATATGATCCCAACTATATGACAGTCTGAAAAAGGCAAAACTATGGAGATGGTAAGAAGATCCATGGTTACCAAAAGGGAGGAGGAGGGAGAGATGAATAGGCAGAGCACAGAGGAGTTTCAGGGCAATGAACTTACTCTGTATGATACTATAATGGTGGATACATGTCAGCATACATTTGTCAAAACCCAAAGAATGTTTAAGATCAAAAGTAGACCCTTAATATAAACTATGGGTTATAGGTGATAATGATGTATCAATACAGGTTCATCAATTGTAACAAATGTACCACTCTGGTTCCCAATGTTGAATAGTGGGAGAGGTAGTGTAGTTTTGGGGGCGGGAGATATATGGGAACTCTCTGGTCTTCCCAATCAATTTTGTTATGAACCTAAAACTTCTCTAAAAAACAAAGTCTTAGGGGCACCTGGGTGGCTCAGTCAGTTAAGCAGCCAACTTCAGCTCAGGTCATGATCTCATGGTCTGTGGGTTCAAGTCCCATATTGGGCTCTGTGCTGGCAGCTCAGAGCTTGGAGCCTGCTTCCAATTCTGTGTCTCCCTCTCTCTCTACCTTCCCCTGCTCACACTCTGTCTCTCAAAAAGAAATAAACATTAAAATTTTTTTTTAATCCAATCTATTTTTTAAAAAAGATGGGTTTTCTTCTATCATTTACTCAACAAATATATGAATGTTTACATTGTGCCAAGAACTATAAAACATTAAAAATGCTTTAATGCCAGCAAGAGGTGGTAGCTGGGCATTCTCAAATACCATTATTAAACAGTGTAAGCTGGCACAAGTTCTTAAAAAGTAATCCAGCATCATGTATCAAAAGCACTAAAAGACTTCAAACTCTTTAACCCAAAATCTGAGCTTCTAAAAATATATTCTAATAAAATATGAAATGCAAAGGTTTTATGTACAAAGATGTTAATTACAGCATTATTCACAATACTAGAAAAGTGGGGAAAAATGTCCAAAACAGGATAAGGACTAAGTGAATTTTAACATATATAAGAGAGTATTATTCAGTCATTAAACATGATTATAAAGAATTTTATAACTTTGAATACCTCTAAGTGAAAACAGTAGAATCCAACATCTTTATATTCAGTATTTTTTCAACTGTGTTAAGAAAAACTTGAATATTTGTACATACATAGAAGAATGAATCTCATTGCTGGGAAGTTGGTTTACAGGTAGTTTCCAGCTTTTTTCCCTATTATTTTAGTACTCTCAACAAAAACAAAAATGTTAAATCTTTTTAAAAAAATATGTAGGGGCACTTGGGTGTCTTAGTCAGTTAAGCATATGACTCTTGGTTCAGCTCAGGTCATGATCTCATGGTTTGTGAGTTTGAGCCCCGTGTTGGCCTCTGCACTTTACAGTGCAGAGCCTGCTTGGGATTCTCTCTCTCTCTACCTCTCTCCCTGTCCCTCCCCGCCTCTCTCTCTCAAAATAAATAAATAAATTTTAAAAATTACTTTACATAAAGAGAACAAAATTGCTCTAGGTAAGTGAGAGTAAAAATACAGTAAATGAGTAAAGGGGAACTAAAACAATATTATGTGCAAGAAGAAAGAGCAGAGAATAAACGATGAAAGATTTAGGAGGTGATAAAGGACAGAACTTACATTGTTCTCCAAGAAATTTGCTTTCCAGAGCCCCAAAGACATAGATTCCAGGATTGATGGTAAATACCAAAACACATTTAATGTATTTTAATTTAATGTCAGGCTATAAAATATGTATTTTGAAATTACATTTTCTGAGATGTCAGAAAAAACAAGGAAAAAAAAAAAGAAGACAGTAAGATTATCAACAATGACCCCACACAACAGGTGCCCCAGGCCTTGCCTTTCAACCTGCATTGCCCAGACTGACTTGTTGAGCATGTTTATTGAGAACTTAGAGCGCACTAGGCACTGCTCTAGACAGGCCTAATACGTCAGTGATTAAAACAGGGCAAGGATCCCTAACTGCAGGGGGTTTAAGTTCTTGAGGAGGAGCAGTAGGAGAAAATGAGTAATAAACATATGCCCCCAAAATGAGTTACCTAGTATTCAGAATACAAGTTGTGAAAAAAGAAAATCAAGCAGGATATAGAGGCAATCAAGGGGGGCAGGGTGGGAGTGCAGCACTGTCGCTAGGATGTCAGGGCAGGCCTCGGGCCCAGGCCATCGCAGCGGACTCCTGGGAGGGGAGGCGTCCGCCACAGCTGGCAGCAGAGCATTCAAATAGAGTGGACTGCTAAGGCCAAGGATCAAAGGTGGGAGAATCCCTGGCTTATCAGAGGACCTGCAGGAAGGCCAGTGTGGCAGAGTAAGCAAGCCAGGGGAGAGCAGTAGCAGCAAATAAAGTCAGAGAGAGGCGCGGTGGGAGGGTGGGGAGGAGGGGAGTTCTCCTGTAAAGACTATGGTTTTGCTCTGACTGAAATGGGAAGCCAGTGGGGGATTATGAATAGAGTGACACAATCTGATGTTTTCAAAAGAATCACTGCTGTATAGAGAGCACTGTGTGTGTCTGTGTGTGTGTCTGTGTGTTTAGAGAGAGATCAAGAGAGACCACTTAGGAATTTCAAGTCTTTCTGGATTGTCTTTCCCTTCATGTTTAAAAAGAAGTTTATGGGGTATGCCGGCCATGTTTACAAAGAGGATTTTCTCTTCCAATGTGGAATCTTGAATGTGTCAATGGCCTGCAACTGTGTCCTTAGCAGGCATCTCAAAATAATGATTACCAAACATTTCTACTCATTGCCCTGACACAAGTTCTGGGCATCACCCTTTCTCAGGGGAGAGGTAAAAAGAGGTTATGCAGAACAAGCAGTGATAACAGGATGACGTCACAGGTGTGCCTCAAAGAAGCCCCCAGTGAGTTCGGCTCATAACCACTCTACAGTGATTTACTCTACCCTGCCAACGCCAGCTGGAGAAGGGATGAAGAAAGCTGACACAGCCGTAAGCCTTGGGCAGGCATCGTAAGATCTTTTTCCCTCCAGTCCCCTGCCAGCCCCTCCCCTCTCCAACCACTGATCCTTGCTTCAGAAGCCAAAGTGTGAACAGCACGTGTCTGGATTTCAGAAACCTGCCCAGCAGTTGGAAATTCCCTTCCGCGTGTCAGCTGCTGCATCTGCTGTTGGCACTTGGGGCAAGGGATCACAGGGGCATTTTCTGAAATAAGCTTTAAGATGGGAGTCCTACATCTGAAGAGGGGCCTAAAGAAGCCAGAAAACTGCAATTACAGTAAACAAATTTCTAAATATGTGACAATATGCCTTCTAAACTGAGACATACAAGCCAACTAAACAGCTCTAAGAACAGCAGAAGTCAAGAACAAATGCACAGAGCACCCTGACTAATGGAAAAGATTTTATGGGCCAACAAGAGTTCAGCTGATATGTAATGTAATGTGGCTGAAACTAGAGAGCACTCTTTTCCTCTAGCTCAGACCCTTTTGGTAATAAATGGTTTCTATCATTTCAGCTTGCAAGCCTCCCTTTACCTTCCTTCCCCACCCAACGAGTCTTCTAAGTAGTCTACACCTTGAACACTTCTTGGAAAAATTTCAAAATGTGAACCAAGTAACACCATCTGCCATAAAGTTAGACTATAGTAGCTAGAAAAAGAGCTACTCTTTGAAAAACCAGCCCACATGCCCTTGCTGCCCTGAATATGGGTGCCCCTGTCACACTGCTCCAGGAAGAGCTAAACAAATGGTCAAGTCTTCTGGTAAAAAGAAAAAAGGAGTCACAGCATTTTCTCTAGTAACATATGACCAGCAGATTAGGTACCTCGATCTACTCTCCCAAGGAAACAACTAATTATTTAAAAAATCTTTTTAGAAAGCATATATGAGTTAGGAAATTAAAAAGGAATCTTCTGAGCAGAGATTGAGTAAAGATGGGAAACTAGAGATAAAAGTGTGCATGCAATACAGCCAGACATAACCCTAAGACCATTTGCTACCTGATGAACTTGAGCTTTGGTTTCCAAAGCTTCATGGGTACAGCTAACCTGAGAGGACACCCAAAATCTCTGCCATTACGTTGGGATCCTACAGCACTACATCCAAGGTATGAGGGTGAATCAGAAATAACTCTCAGCCCCATGGGGCGCCTGGGTGGCTCAGTCAGTTGGGTGTCCGACTTCAGCTCAGGTCACGATCTCACGGTTTGTGAGTTTGAGCCCCACACTGGGCTCTGTACTGACAGGTCCAAGCCTGGAGCCTGCTCCAGATTCTATGTCTCCCCTCTTCCCTTCCCCTGCTTGCACTCAGTCTCTCAGTCTCTCAGTCTCTCTCTCTCTCTCTCTTTCTCTCTCAAAAATAAACAAACATTGAAAAAAAAAAAGAGCCCATGGCCCCTTGATAAGACAGTTGGAAAATTGACTATATCAAACCCCATGGCTGACTGCAAGAGGAAAAACATTGCGCTGAAAATATGGACCATGCACTAACCCTCACAGGAGTGTGAAACCTGAATTCACATTACCTGAGTGGTTTGTAAACCCTCAAGCAGATATTTTAATTTAGAGTGATTATTTTAAATTGCCCACACCAGGCAGTGGACAAATGCAAACTCGAGTCCTTTTCCCAATTTTCAACCCAGATTTCTAAGCATTCCCACTAATGAAATTCCAAACAAAATAAGAAAAAAAAATTAATTGCACAAGAAACAAGGCACATGAATGACAACTGGCAGAAATAAGAGCTTAGCAGAAACTTACCTAAAAGGACCCCTTATTCATAGAGTCTTAAATAAACCATGTTTATTATATTTTAAAGACATAAAATACCAGCTCACAAATATGTACAGGGAACAAGAAACAACAAAAAAAAAAGAGCGTATTTGAACAAAATATATCTGGAAATAAAAACATATAAGTGAAGTAAAAAATTCAGCAGGACATATTTAGCAGATTAGATATAGCTAAGGAAAGATTCAGTAAACTAAAAGACAGAGTTAAGGAAATTATCTGGCATGCAGAACAAAACACAGAAAGTTATAAAAGTGAAAGACGTGTAAGAGACACTAAAGACACAGAGTAAAGTCTAACCTCTGACTAGAGTCACAGAAGGAGAAGAGAAAGCATGGGCAGATGTAGTATTTTTAATGCAGCTAAGAATTTTCCAAAACTGCTGAAATCAACTCACAGATACATGAAGCCCAACAGATACATGGGGCCCAGTTGGGTAAGCATCCAACTCTTGACTTTGGCTCAGGTCACGATCTCACCATTCCTGAGTTCCAACTCCATGCTGGGTTCTACACTGTGTCAGTGAGAAGCCTGCTTGGAATTCTCTTTCCCCCTCTCTCTGCCCCTACCCCACCCATGCTCTCTCTGTCTCTCTCAAAATAAATACATTTTTAAAAATTTAAATTAATAATTTTTTTTAAAAAAGGAATAAGTAAAATAAATCCTTTTAGACAAATAAAAACTGAAAAATTCTGACATCAAAAACACTTCACTAAATAAATTCTAAGGAATATACTTGAGGCAGAAAGAACATGATACCAGGTGGAGGTTATGAAATGCAAAAAAGAATGAAAAGAAAGTATTAAACATGAGTGGGTCTAAACAAACATTTACCAACATCATAATAACAACAAAAACAGCAACAATAATTTGTCTTGTAGGATTTGAAAGGAAAAAGACATTAAAATACATGACAAAACAGCCTATAAACTGGGGAAATATAGTATAGAATTTAAGTATTCCATGGCCCCTGTATTATTCAGAAGAGAGTGAAAATGCTGAATAACCTGATTTTGGCAAGTAAGCATACATGCTCTCATTCCTAGGGTAACCACTAATAAAAGAAAAGGAAACTAGTAGGGAAAGGGGAAGAAAGAGTGGGGGGAAAATCCAAAAAAAAGCAAGAAAGAAGAAAAAAGGGAACAAAACAGGTAGAAGAATGAGAAAGCATAGGGGGAAAATATCTGTAAAATATAAATCTGATAAGGGGCTTATATTCATATCATAGAGAGAAATCTTGAAACTTAATAATAAAGGTAAACAACTTGATTTTTCAATGGGCAAAAGATTTAAGTAGATACTTACTAAAGAAGATATACAAATAGTAAATACGCACATGAAAGGTCATTCATTATCCTCAGTCATTAGGGAAACACAAAATGAAATTAAAACCAAAATGAAATGGCTCCGCACACCCATCAGAACTGCGAAAGTAAAGAAGACTGACGATACCAAATGTTGGCAAGGATGCAAAGAAACTGTAACTCCTGTACCCTGCTGCAAGGAATGTAAAATGGCTCAACTGCTTTGGAAAACAATTTAGTAGTTTCTTATGAAGTTAAACATATACTTTACTGTATGACCCAGAACATCTACTCCTGGGTATTTACCCAAGGGATTAAAACATATGTTTACAAAAAAGCTTTCACACAAACATTCACGGCAATTTTGTTCGTAATAGTCCAACAGTAGAAACAACCCATTTATCAACAGGTAGCTAGATAAACAATACAGTATTATACCCTCACAGTAAAATACTATTATAATAATATGCAGTACTGATGCAGTACTGATAACATAGAAACAACATGAATAAATCTCAGACATGTGAAGCTGAGCAAAAGAAGCCAGACACAAAAGAGTACACACTGTATGATTCCATTTATATGAAACTTAAAAAATTTTTTTAATGTTTATTTATTTTTGAGACAGAGAGAGAGTGTGAACAAGGGAAAGGCAGAAAGAGGGAGACACAAAATCTGAAATAGGCTCCAGGCACTGAGCTGTCAACACAGAACCCGAAGCGGGGCTCGAGCCCACAAACTGAGAGATCATGACCTGAGCCAAAGTCGGACGCTTAACTGACTGAGCCACCCAGATGCCCCCATTTATATGAAACTTTAGAAAAGACACATCCAGTATATGGTGACAGAAAGTGGATCAGTGGTTTGCCTGGGGCCAGGGCAGGAATGGAGGTCAACTGACTTGGGCACAAAGAAAACTTTTTGAGATGATGGAATTTTCTGTATTTTGATTGTGAACATTAGATACCCAGATATATAAATTGGTCAAACTCACTGAAATGCACTCTTAAAATGGGTTCAATTTATTGTGTAAATATTTTACCTCAGTAAAAGCTTATTTAAAAAAAAAATAAGACAGTATAGGGTTGCCTGAGTGGCTCAGTTAGTTGGGTGTTTGACTCTTGGTTTTGGCTCAGGTCATGATCTTACAGTTCCATTAATTCAAGCCCTGCATCTGGCTCTGCACTGATGGTAAGGAGTCTGCTTGGAATTCTTTTTCCTGTCACACTGTACCCCTACCCCAGTCACATGCTCTCTCTCTCTCAAAATAAATAAATTTCTAAAAATACAGTATATATAAATCCAAATACCCTAATAATTACAATAACTGTCAATGGACTCAGTGTTCATAACAACCCCAAAAAGAAAACTCAAATGCCCTTAAACATAAGAATGTGTAAACTATAATAAATGAATAAAATGTAGTATTGTAGCAATGAAAATGGATAAACTACAACCACACACATCAACATGGACAGAACTCACAAACATTACATGGAACAAAATAAGCCAGGGAAAAAAGAATGTAAATATATGATTAAGCTTGATTCCATTTATATGCAAGCAAAACCAAACCATGTTTTGTTTAAGAGGACGTACTTACAACAACATTAGGAAGAAGAGTAAGGGGGTGAACCCCACAGGTCAGGTTGACGATTACCTGGAAAGGTGAGTGAGAACTACCACACGCATAAAACACAACAGGAAGCTTCGGAGGTGCTAACAAGATTTTATTTCTTAATCTAGGTGGGGTTCCATGTGTATTCCCTTTCTCGTCCTTTCAAATGTTTTATTCTCTCATCCTCTTTTCTGCATGAATGACATATCCATTTTTCACTGGGCCAAAAATATGAATCACAGTCTCTTCTAAGAATGGCATGTGAGGGGCTCCTCATTTGGTTGAGCGTCCGACTTCTGCTTGGGTCATGATCTCAGGGTGAGTTCCAGCCCTACATCGGGCTCTATGCTGACAGCTCAGAGCCTAGAGCCTGGAGCCTGCCTTGGATTCTGTTTTTCCCTTTTTCTCTGCCCCTTACCGGTCACACTCTGTCTCTCTCTAAATAAATAAACATTAAAACAATTAAAAAAAAAAAAAGAATGGCATGTGAAAAGCCTCTTTTTAATTATTTTATTTTTCTTAAGTTTTATTTATTTATTTATTTTGAGAGAGAGAGTGCAGGAGGGGCAGAGAGAAAGGGTGAGAGAGAAAATCACTCTGTGCTACACTGTCAGCACAGAGCCTGACATGGGGCTCAAAATCATGAACCATGAGATCATGACCTCAGCCGATACCAAGAATTGACTACTTAACTGAGCGAGCCACCCAGGCACCTTGAAAAGCCTCTATTTTAAAAACAAGAAGGATATTAGAAAAGACTGTGACAATAAGAAACGTTGCTCCTATCAAGTCCTTTAAAAGAGAAAGACACACAGACGCTACATTTCCCAAGAGAAAGACTGAAGATTACTTTTACAAACTGATCATTAACAATGCTTTCCAGGGGTGCCTAGGTGGCTCAGTCAGTTGGGCGTTCAACTTTGGCTCAGGTCATGATGTCACAGTCTGTGAGTTCGAGCCCCGCATCAGGCTCTGTGCTGACAGCTCAGAGCCTGGAGTCTGCTTCGGATCTGTGCCTCCCTCTCTCTCTGCCTCTCCCCTGCTCTCTGTCTCTCTCAAAAATAAACAAACATTAAAAAATTAAAACAACAACAACAACAATGCTTTCCAGGGGCGCCTGGGTGGCTCAGTGTTTTGAGTATCCCACTTTGGGTCAGGTCATGATCTGGCAGTTTGTGAGTTTAAGCCCCACATTGGGCTCTGTGCTGACAGTTCAGAGCCCGGAGCCTGCTTCTGATTCTGTGTCTCCTCCTCTCTCTGCCTCCCTTCCTCTCTCTCTCCTCACAAAAATAAACATTAAAAAAATTTTTAAGAATACTTTCCATCGTGAGAGGGAGATTCCTCCTTACCTGTGAGAATAGTAAATATGGAACCCCAAAATTGTTATCCCTAAACCATATCCTTCTGCCAGCTTATTACCTGTGGTCCTACTAGAGGCTCAAGCAGTCTAGGAGAATTCTGACCACCCAACTCCTTCATCTCTACTTGTTATTCTTCAGTCTCAAAACCGACTCTAGGTTCACTTTTTGTATCAAAGAACAGCAGCTGCTCAGATTTTGGAGGGGTAGAGGGGGGATGCTTGCATTGTTTAACTGTCTCAAATAACTCTAGAGAAGTTTTTGTGTCTTCTGATACAGAAGGCTAGACACTTACGACCTGGGTGTGATTTATGAACTGTGCACCCTTGATTAAGTTACTAAACCTTTCTGCTGTTTCTCGTTACCTATAAAATAAGATACAAAATATCTGTCCCACCTGTCTCAAATAGGTGATAGGAGAAATCAAATGAAAATACATACATAGAGGGGTGCCTAGGTGGCTCAGTCAGTTAAGCGTCCGGCTTTGGCTCAGGTCATGATCTCACAGTCTGTGGGTTCGAGCCCCACATTGGGCTCTGTGCTGACAGCTCAGAGCCTGGAGCCTGCTTCACATTCTGTGTCTCCCTCTCTCTCTGCCCTTCCTCTGCTTGCTCTCTGTCTCTGTCTCTCAAAATAAAATAAAGACACAAAAAAAATTTTTTTAAGAAAGAAAATATATACATAGCAACCCTAAAATTTCATCAAGTATTGACACAGTGTTGTTTTTTTGCTGCCATTATTGGCTACTACCTCTGAAAGCTACAGTTTTTCCTCAGACCACCATCTAGTTGGCTAGGATACAAAGTCCAACGGACCCCCTCTGACCCCATCCCCAGAACACACCTACTGTGTGACTTCAACACACAGCACCTATCTGGCCTGAGCCCCCTGCTCAGCTACACATTTAGAATTTTTCTCCTCAGGAAAAGCTTAAAGAGAACTCGGAAAAGGCAGCTGAGAGTCCTGCTGCCAATACTCCTGTCAATAATGTCTTCCTTTCAGAGCAAGTTCTTCATGGAGCAAAAGAAAATCAAATTAGGAAGCTGCAAAACCAGCAAGAGAGATGAGCTATCTGGCCCATTTCGGCTCCTGGGTAATGATGGGATGTCGCACGTCAACACTCTAGACCAAAGGACTCTGGACACCAAACCACAGCATCATATTGGGGGAAACACAGAAATCATTTCTTCAACTGACCATGGTTAGGGGCTTGCTTTTGTTGATATGACTAAATTTTCTCATCGCTTTAGTTTTTCATAACCGTTTCTCCTTCCCCAGCCTAAAGTAACAGTTTTGTTCTGAAAACAAGGACGCTGGAAATCAAGTCAATAAAGAAAGGGTAGTCCCTTGACATATTCACTTCTTTAACTTTTTCTTTTTTTCCAGGGAATTCTGAGGGAAGAAGGCTGTGCTAAGCAACCTGTTGATACTTATATCTCCCCCCTGAGGGACAGAGGGCATAGCTGAAGGATGCGTCCTCCTCTGGCCTGCCTTCGAAAGCCTAGCCTCTTCTGACCTTTGAATCTATTTCTCACAAAAATTTGCTGGTCAAGCCTGCTCTTCCTTTGTTAATTTACTCTAAACTGAGCAGTTCTGAAAGGGAAGGTCAGGCAGTGCTGACTACCTGAAGAAATCTACCCATGGATCCTTTAGGAGAAAAAGCCCAATGGCTTCTACCACTAGAGATATAGAAGGAAGAATGACAGGGACAGTTTATACAGCTAAACTCAAGCCTAACCCCTTATGAAAGGTGGATTTCCTGTACAACTGCTCTGACAAGCAGAGGATTAGGCACTTCATACATTTTGCTTTGGTGAGAGACTCAGACAGAAGTGAATGCCACAGAAAAGCAGACTGCTGTACTCAAGGTCTGTAAGGTGGATGTGGTGGGAGATCAAAGGAACCTGGGTTGTGAAGCCAACTTCTCAACTAGATTCGATCTGCATGCCCAACAGCAGCATGAAGGGGTGGGTCTCCACCTCAAACATCCCAACATCTGGGCTAGCCACTATCGGTCCCAGCTGGGACTCTCTACCCCTCTGGAGACACACATGTGGCACTTCCTCTACCTCCTCCAATTCAGGACTCCTAACAAATTGTAAGGGCAAGCATAAACGATAATGCCAGTCAGCCCTACCTCAACCCCAGCCCCTAAATGTTCCCTAAAAGCAGGGAGCCCCGACGGCACACCCAAGAAGTGTCTCTTGGGTGCCCTCTTGCTGCCACCAGAGCTTTTCTGCAAGCCTGAAATGGAGGCCTACTCTATGAACTGGTGAAGGAGGAAAAGGAGGAGGAAAAAGAGGGGGCCAGGGCACAGAAAAGGGAAGTTATTCCAGTGGTGGCCAATGAATAACATCCAATGATTTATAGGAAGTATAATCCAATAATACAGTAAAATAAAACAGTGTGTGCCTGAGATGGTTTTGATTCCAGGAATTATAAAACATATTTTTTAAAAAGAGAGAGACAAAGAGGGGGAGAAAAGAAAAGGGGGGGAGGCCAGAATGGAGCAAATTGGGCACAGATGGGGGATGCAATGGGTTTCAGTGATGCCCTACCACAAACGTTGCTTCAATTATTCCTCTTCAAGAAACTCGAGTTTATTTCCTTAAATTACAGAATTTAAAAAAAATTAAAATTCTTGAAGTGTTTGTGGTTGAGATCAACAGTTCACCCTCCAGCATCACGTCAGCCAATCCGATGGCCACTGATGTGTTAAAGGCTGAGGCACGTGGCGAAGGCCCCATTTCTGCCTTCAGGCTCAGGAATGCTGTAGAGACATTACCAACTGTGACATCACTCTGGGAACTATCTATCTCACCACCCCCATCACTTGCCAAAGGACACTTTTGGACATGGGCCAGGTAAGGAACGTACTGTTCAATGAGAGCTGGCTTGCCCAGAACTGTGGCCTTCTTCATCCATGCATTCAACAAAAGCTTAGTGCCTAATAAACAGTAGGCACTTTGCTAAGAGCCCCCAAACATCTCTCAAATTCATTTGTCCCCAGTTACTTCTGTGCAGGCTTCTAGACTCTGCAGTTCCACTGAGGCAGAATTTTTGCAAAGGGTCCATATGAGAGGAGATAAAGTTCTCCCCCACTAATGGCACTCGACCCATAAATTTTTTTTTAAGATTTTATTTTTAAGTTATCTCTATACCTAACATGGGACTCGAACTCACAGCCCTGAGATCAAGAGCTGCACGCTCTATCTACTGAGCCAGCCAGGCACCCCTCAACCCTTGAATTTTAAGATCATTGCTGACATCGCAAAGTTTAGTTGGTTAAGTGACGTGGCAAAACTCTATTTTCCCCTGTGTGAAGAAGGCAAATCTGACCTCCATCCTCTGCCTTCCTGAGTGCCAGGGAAAACTATAACCTATAAAAAGGGGAGAGACGCCTTTAACTCATCACTTGCTAAGTTTTTCTCCTCCATTTTCACTTGGGAGGCATCCAAAGCTTTCAAGCAGCTTTTGGTCTCTCTTGACCACAAGGAAAGCACATTTAAAAAGTAACCACGCTACAGAGTTAGTAACAGTATCATCTGCATCTCTCAACTATTGGTATTTTGAAAAGAGGAGAGTAATCACAAGGGTGGCACAGAACACACACATACACAGACACATAAAACGAATTAGAGGCATCAATAAAGAGCATAGTTTTTAGTAAGGAAGTCCCTGTTGCTCTTCAAATCATACTCCTAAGGTACCACTTCTACAATGAAGGCCCGGGCCCAGGCCCAGACTGAAAGGATCTCAACTACCTTGGGGGCCACAGATCACCTCTGCTTCAGGCTGGAATGTTCCTTCTCAAGAGTCCAGGAACTGACATGTGCAAACACCCACCCAGAAGGACATGTCCAAGAAGGAATGGAAAGAAAAATGATGGCCCAGATGTTCTATAACTTGCAGTGACTGCCAAATCACCACGACCCCAAGCACCTGGGAGGGCCAGGCAGCATCAGGCCCTCGCTTCCCAGTTTCAGACAGTCAGGGTTCCATGTCTGGGTGGCGACTCTGACAACAAGCAGACTGGCCTGGGGAGAAGCCTTTAGAAGGGCACCAGCTGACAGGACTTGCGGGCTGAACACTCAGCGCTGATTTATCACTTCCTTACTCATAAAAATGTGATTCAAACTGCTGCTGATTACTGAAGGATTTAAATCTTTACCCTGTCCCCAACCCCCTTCCCTCTCCACCCCCGGCACAGATGCTGCTACTCAGCCACAACACCCCCCTCTTGCCACTGTCCGTGCAAGCGCAGCACAGGGGCCCAGAGAAGATGACTCATGTGCTGGGAAATGGAAAAGTGCATCTTCCCACCAACCAGCCCCGCTGAGTGTTCTGCTCACCCCTCTCCCAATGGCAGCCCACACAGTGGGGTCTGGACGGCCGCCTCAACTGCACACCGGGTACTTGGCAGCACGTCCGCAGAGCTCTCTGTCCTAGTTGAGTGTTATATCCTGTGGCCTGGGCTGTTTTTCCCTGAAACGCTCTTGGAGCTTCTAACCACCTCAGCTCCTACTCCCCTTGGCCCCAGCTAGCTGCCTCATGGAGGTAAGCGTCAGGACGAGGCCAGAAATGAGGAGAAGGGTCTCAAGCACAGGCTTTGACATGTCCTTCTTGGCTAGCAGGTCCTCATTATGACTGACCATGGATGGAAAAGAGTCCTTAAAAAAAAAAGAACCTTGGCCTGAAATGGAAGAACCACCTATTTTCTTCTTTCCCCATTCTCACCATCTCACCTTCCTTTCACCCATATTTTAACCTTTACATAACAGCAGCTACAAGAAAAGGACTCTGGTGGCCTATGAAAAGGGCAAGGCATTCCTTTTCGTGGAGCAGAAGCTGCTGACAACAGATGCTTCACAGGCGAGGCCTGTAGGTCCCTTACATTCACACCTCCTGAGACCACAGGTCACCTAAGACTGGAACCCTACCTTGGCAGAGGCTGCAATTCTGTGACAGGCAACTCTGTGTTGAACTCTGTGCTGCTGCTGGAGGGAGGCAGGAATATAAACAGGAGGGCATCTCCTGAGTCTGGGAAGCCTCCCACTGGGCAGAACCACGGGAGTAACGGTGAAGGAATCAAGCCCCCTCCCCTTTGGACTTCACAGCCTCACCACGACAACACTTCACAAACTTTATTTCCTCCTTCCCAGAAACTCCCGCTGCCCCCTCAGGAGTGCGAGCTTCCTTGGAGGTGTTCTCAGGAATAACGAGCCAGCCTCAAAAAGGCACCTAAGCATCTTGGCTTCTGCTGGGAATTCTAAATGCTGTGGCAGGCAGCACATGACCAGAAAATCCTCTAAGATTCAGATATGATTGAAAACCCAGGCGGAGCAGCAAAGAACCTTGCAGAGCCCCAGGAGGAGCCACGTTTTGAGGGCAAGTGTGGCATCAGGTGAGAAACCCACCTCCCCCCAACACGAGCAAGCTGAAGCATAACCCCCAGACACAAATGGGAAGGGAAATAAATCCACCTCAAAGGGACGGATCTCTTCTTAGAGATGCAACAAAAGAACTAGCAACACTCTGTCCAGAAAGGCCAGGTCTGTTTTACAATAGTCTGCACGGGACAAATCCCACTTCTTGGCATTTCAGATAACAAGCTTCCAGCCCTGACACCAAACAGTCTCTGTCAATACTCCGAAATGGTTCTTTGGCACACGGACCAAATGAACACACAAAACAATGTCACCCTCGCGCTACATAATTCTGTCAAGTCAAACGTCATCATCCTTACCTAAGTGGGGTGGAGGGGAGGGATCCTGGTAACATCCTTCAACAGTGACCGGGTCCTCAGAACATTTAAAACTCCTGCCAATCAGCCCCTCCTTCCCCAATGTTAAAATCCCAGTCAGAAAACCCCAGTGTTCAGAAAAGCATTTCAGAATGCACACCAGTGTGACAGCCAAATTCTGGGCCTGGTAATTTTTGTGCTTCCAGCTTGAGTCACCCAAAGCTCATCAATTCACTGTTCGCACTCCCTGGCAGGCTCCCACAAGGGATAGCCCATAGGGAACCAGACTTTTCCATATCGAACAAACAGGGTACATGAGTCCAGAAACAGCTATTCCCAATCCCTGCCAAGCGTATGGTCTCTGCAATGAAACATTTCAGCAATGCCTCTCCCCTGGGAGAAGCTGTGGGTCTGCAGCCTCCAAGAGGTCTTGCTGCTGCCTTCAGCATAGCCAGATGTGTAACAGCATCTCTGGGTTTGCAAATTAAGCTCCATACCCATGATTCCCTCCTTTCATCCCGCCCAAGCACCAGAGAGTTATACAGATTTCAGAGAGTAAATTGAAAATCTGAGAGACAATGAGGGTGTGTGTGTGTGTGTGTGTGTGTGTGTGTGTGTGTGTGTATGTGTAAGGCGAATGGAGCGGTATGCAGAGGAAAGAAACTAGATAGCTAGATTAATCTTTACCTGTGTAGACAAAGAAACGAGCCATTCCTTACCTTTCAACTGAGAGTTGTGTACAGCAAACATGTTGATGGTCATAAGCTGCAGCATGCGGGTACTTCCGATCGGAGAGGGACTGTGCTGCAGCAGCACCTGGAACTCCTGGAGGACCTTCTCAGCCACCGCAGGGAACGTCTCCATCCTACAAATAACAGCCAGCTCATTCAGGAGCCACATGCCCAAGAGCAGTTGGCATCACACACACGCGCGTGTGCACGCATCCTCACACACACACACACAATCTGCCCCCCTCCCATCCCATGGTGTCCCTATGAAGGCAGACAACTAATGCCTAGGACGTTTTCTTTCACGAACCTTCCTGGTATCCTAAGGTGGCGACACATTTAAGAGAAGGAATTGATCAGGAATGGAAACAACTCAACCTCTGGATAAGTTGCTCTGAGTTATTACACTCTGGTAAGCTATTTCCTAACCTCTGGCAGTAAGTTGATTCAAGCTGAAATCAAAGTTTCTCTGTGAAACAATCAGTTTTTGTGAAGAGTGAACAAATTTCCTTTAAGCTCTAAAACCTACATATTCCCCAAACTCTCTGGTATGAAAACTATTCTATAAAAAGAGGTTGATGAGTCTAGAGAGTCTTCACTCAAGGCTTTGCTTCAGGAAACCAGACAGAGCTCTGCTGCTGTGTTTTAGGTACTATTGTACCAACTGCTCCACGTAAGGATCCCAAACTTCCCCTTGAAGAATCCCTAGACCAAGGGCCTCAGTGATGTGTTTCAATCTTTTCTGTGTTGCTGCTCTCCTCCCTCTCACAAGCCTCTGCTCATCAGGGTCTGTATGTTTTCAGGCCAGTGGAAATCTAATGCCCTGGCCAACTGCCACTCCCAATACAGGAAGAGCCTGTAATGTACGGAGGTAGAAATCCAGCCAGTGACCTAGGGCTCCTAAAGAGAGGTCATTCAAACCACTGCTTGCCAAATGTGGCCACTGGATCCCAAACAGTGGTGCATGCCTGGAGCTCCTTTGGCAACACGAACAAACCACAGCTCAAGTCCTCAGAAAATAAAAAGCAAATTCAGACTTGGTGCTAGAGAGAGAAACCAGGCACATGGGCCTTAGAGCCATGCCGAAAATTCGTGGTCAGCAAAGTATCTTTTATCCATCCTCAACCCCACCCCACAAACAAACAAACTCCTTGTGGTACACTGGGGGTAGGGGGTGGGGTTGAGGAATAGCTCCAGGGCGGATTAATAAGTAACTTCTGGAAAGCTACAGGGAAGGGAATCCTTCGTAAAAGATATAAAGCAGTTTCAAGTCCTAGAGAAAGGTGCTCCTAGTTTCACCTAAACCTTGGCCCTTACCCCCACTGAATAGTACCCCCCACAAGTTAGGAAAAAAGCTCCAGAGCTTTCTGGCATCTTAGCAATCTTCATTCCTTGCCCTTGGATGGCAACTCCTATTACTGACCTGCTGGTACCCAGAAGTCATGCCACAGCTATGGGTCAATTACAGTTTATACTCCAGTTCCCTTCTCTGCTGAGCTGTCCTCATTTTCATTGGCACAAAACATGCCATGTATTTGCTTTTTTCCCCAATGTGCCATTTCAAGTGCCCTCCCCCCAAAAAACAAGGGGGGGGGGAAGAACCTTGTTTTTCCTTCCAGAAGTTTCAGAACCATTAAAACTCTTGGTAGGTTTGGAATGGCAGAGAGTGATATGTTTGGGGCTGGAATGGATCCATGTTTCCCCATGGGCTATAACAAAGGTTTCATTTTAAATCTTGACACTGTGCAGCACTCTTTCTGGTCGGAGGCGGGGAGGGGGCTAGCACTTCTCATTACGAGAAGAGCAGTGTTCACTCTGCTTGAAAAGCAGCCACAATGGGCAAGTTTCAGAGCCATGTGTCTCCGTGTTGAAAGGCAGTAGAGAGCCAGCACGGAATGACATGACCGAAGCGTCACGTGGAGCGGTCCTGCTTCGAAGCTGTGTCTGAGGAAGCCTCTCCCTGGGATGGGAATTGAAACATCCATTAACTCCCTAGGTCAGACGAGTCTCAAACAAGCACCAGGTCGAATGTCTACATCTTTTTGTTTTGTTTTCTTAATTAAAATAAAATCTTCTCATTGTCTTTCAACTAGTTCAACATGATTAAAACAAAAGAAAAAACCAAATACGTAAGGATTAAATTAGAATACTTTAATTCTGAGCTACGAGGGAAGATGAATCCACTCGGACTACATCAGCTGAGGCAGTAACTGAGGGACGCAGAGATAAAAGATCTTTCCTCAGGGCTCCATCGCAGGGTTTCTAGTTCCCAATTTTGTCACTAAATTGCTGATTTTGGCCTCCAACCAGCTGCAAGTAGGACTATGTTTGTCTTTGTTCCACCCCATATTACAGAACAAAAATTACACTAAAGTGGAGATAAATACAATGTACAATTTATGTTTAAAGTTTTATAAAATTATAAAAGCAGCAGCAACAGTAGCAGCAGAGGAGGAAGACAGAAAGCATAAGAAGATGGTAATTTAAAACAGCAAAAAATTGGAAACACCCTAAAATGCCCAACAATAGCAGATTATTGAGATGGCACTTCCATCAGACTGAATTCTATTTTTTAAAAGTTGTATTAGATTTTTAATCACATGAGGGTAAGTTCAATATATATTAAATGAAAACAGTTTTAAGTAGTTTAATATCCCTTGTTAGCATATTTATAAAAAAAAACAATAAATGTGGGGGGATATGTATAGAAAAAAGATAAAAATATATGCTAAGTGTTAAGGATGGTAAATTATCTCTAGATAGTGAGAGCTTGGGCGATTTATTTCTTCTCTTGCTGGGCTTTCTTAGTATTTTACACTGAGCCCTACAGGCAGTAAATAGATTTTCCCTACAATGAATACGTCTGGCTTTTGTATATAAAACATTTATAATTTTAAAAATAAATCAAGACATAAACATTGCATTTTTCACAATTCAAAGACCAAAATAAATACATCAGTCTTTGAATTCCAAGAGACCTTGAAGCTGTGCAAACAGCGTGACTAGGCAAGCAAGTAAAAACTAAAGTGGTAACTTTAACCAAGGCAATAATGGAAGGCAAAATCATTCTATTTGTCACAAATCAAAAGTCCACAGGCTGCCGGCTTCCCAGCCTCTCTCAGTGGAGTCCAGGCGCAGGTCTGACCTGCCTCCCACCAGGAAAACAAGTATCTGTCAGAAGCCATATGGGATCCTTGACTCAATCTTTTTCTTGAGCCTGAGAGGATTCGGTCCCTATCCTTAAAAACGGTAAAAGATATAATAAATTTCAGGATAAGCATTTTGCTGACTGAAGAGACTGCTTTCCAAAATGATCTCTAGAGACACCTTGTCTCATCTGAATGGCAGTTTCAAGAAAGCTGTCTTTCAGACAACATTGGGACCTAAATCGGGAGTCACTCAGACGGTAACTAATGGGGCAGGACCCAACCTCTCCAATGCTGAGGAACACAGCAAGGCTAGATGACATTCTCTCCAGAAAAGAATCAGGCTTCCTAACTTTTCTCAACTTCTTAATTTTTAAAAACTAAACAAGATAAGGAGCAATCCAGTAGCAAAACAAAAACAAACAAAACTAAGCCATGTGACAGGGTAGGACCGAGAGAGAAAAAACCATCACAGTGCTGTAGAACATAAGGACTGCAGTGGACCCTGGACATCATCTATTTAAACTACTGATAAGGAAACTGAAGCCCAAAGAGGCTTTGACTTGTTCCCTCTCGAGGTCTTGTAATTAGTGGTAAAAACAAATTCTTTTTGGCACCTGAGGTCTTCTAATGCTCTGAACCTCTCTTTCCCTGGACACTGAGTAAGGAGACATGTGATGCACACAGTAGGCACTCACGCAGACACGGATGCAATTTGGAACACCTGGCACAGAGAAGACAGAAGGCCCAGAGAGCAAAATAACCAGGGGCTTTTCTCAAACGGCAGGCGGGACAGTGGATGTGTCTTCAGCTGCTCCCCATTACAATCTCCTCACTCTTAATTCGTTTTCAACGCCTCCCACATTTCACATCTTCTTGGTAATTAGGCAACAGTCCATGTTGTTGTGTGTGGTTTGGGCTCCCTGCTTCTCTAGTCTTACAGACTACTATACTTTTTCTTCCCCCAGTAGAAGTTACTCCTGTCTCTGCTTTCCAGAAAAAACATAGGGCTCAATTCTTTTACCTCCAGGTCTGCACAAGCAGAATACTCATCAAGGGGGCTGGAATGCCTAGAATTTACATATTATTTTCCTCATGTGAACATGACTGTAATTCATTTTTTATGAAGGTGAAACTAGACTGTCCTTATCTTTTTGCCAACAGAATATGTTATATGCAGGAATGGAAGAGGTCCTGAAAGATAATCTGAACCACAGCAAACCACCTCTGACAAATGAGATAATCTATTCTTTTTTAAAGGCTTCCAGAGAAGAAAATTCTCAAGCATCTTGCCTCTGAGAAGTTTTCTTACACCTAACCAAAGTCTCTTCAGCTGTAACATAAGCCTATTTTCTCTTGCTGTCATCCCAGAGGAATCAAAACAATCTGGTTATGACTCTTTTATATTTAAATACAGTTAGGCTACCCCACAGCTGTGTCTAAATGACTTTTTTTTACATTAATTTTTTTAAGATTTTATTTTTAAGCAATCACTACTCGTACCATGGGGCTCAAACCCACAACTCTGAGATAAAGAGTCACATGCTCCACTGACTGAGCCAGCCAGGCACCCCATACCTTAATTTTCTTAAGATTAATTTTTCCTCTCAGAAATAATTTTCTAGATTTGTTAATCATTATTGTGGTTCCTTCCCTGACATCCTCCAAAATATCTATGAGAATTTTTAAAGGCAACAAATGTAAAGTTCTACCTAATACTTAAACCTGACAAAAATATATCCTAAATATTTCTACATTCTGGACCAAGACTTACAACTTCTTTAGCCAAAATCTCTAATAGAACCTGATAGTTCCTGGGGCAACTGGGTGGCTTAGTTGGTTGAGCGTCCAGCTTCGACTCAGGTCATGATCTTGTAGTTCATGGGTTCAAGCCCCGCATCAGGTTCTGTGCTGACAGCTAACTCAGAGCCTGGAGCCTGTCTTCAGATTTTGTGTCTCCCTCTGTCTGACCTTCCCCTGCTCACACTGTCTCTCTCTCTCTCTCTCAACATTAACAAATAAAATTAAAAAATTCAGTAAAAAGAACCTGGTAGTTCCCAACCAGGAGTAATTTTTCCCCCAAGGGAATATGTGGCATTGCCTGGCAACATTTCTAAGTGTCCTGACCAGTGAGAAGAGGACACTACTGGCATTAGTGTAGTGGGTAGAAGCCTGGGATGCTGTTAAACATCCCACAATGCACAGGACAGCCTCCGACAACAAAGAATTCTAAAGCCCAAAAAATCAATGGTATGAAGGTTGAAAAATACTGACTTGGAACAACACAGTACATGAACATTTAGATAACAAACATAGGAAAATGAGAAAAGGAGAGAAATATGGGGTGGAAAGGTAGTAAGGGAAAGAGATTTTTAAAATGAGAACTAAAAAAGATAATAAAGAGATAAGGAACCATAGTTCCCATTTTTTTTTATTTTTTTTAATGTTTTATTTATTTTTGATACAGAGAGAGACAGAGCATGAGAGGGGGAGGGGCAGAGAGAGAAGGAGACAAAGAACCAGAAGCAGGCTCCAGGCTCTGAGCTAGCTGTCAGCACAGAGCCTGATGAGGGGCTTGAACCCACGAACGTGAGATCTGACCTGAGCCAAAGCTGGAGGCTTAACCAACTGAGCCACCCAGGTGCCCCCATAGTTCCTATTTTAAGTGCAGCATAATAGTTTTTCCTGCCATGATGGGTTAATTTTATGAAACCATATTGATATCATCTTGCTTACCTTGTAACTGCAGCTATTTATAAGCCTCGTTGGTGACTGGACTGGGTACACTAATAGTACACTATTACCCACTAGAATACTAGGATCCTCTCCAGTCTTTCACAATCTGTCCATTTCTTGTAAAGATTTACTCATTCATTCAGTAAATATGTGCTGTAGGTACCATATGCCAGGCACTAGGAATACAACAGTGTTGATCAAAAACTACTGCCAGAGTAGAGCTTACAAGGGGGGCGGGAGTGCTACTGATACACCTGATTTCCTTTTCACAAGTGAATTACTTTACACTTAGTTCTCCTATAGAGATGCATCTACTGGCACTGTTCTAGGTTGCCAACGTGATTTTAAAATCAAGACTGCCCTTTGTGGTGACCATCACTGTCACTCTTGCCCAGGGTGATGACAAATGAGTATGTAATAAGCATACTTTCTAGTTTACCATCCATGGAATAGGTAGGGTTTCTTAAAAACCCTTTCAGCTTCTCCCACAGGGAAACTTTCTAGAGCATTACAGATAAACTTAGAAAGTTACAACAGAAAGTGAGAGGGAAATACTGACAACAACTGGGGGATCCATAATACAAAAGATATCACCTCAAAGGGTAGCTCATAATAAAGCCTCCAACTCAGAAAATACTAAAATGCAATAGAAGACTGATCAGAGAGCACCACCACTTACTCCTCTCCTCGACTACAGAGGCGCTCAGCACACCTCTATTCTGGTATGCAGGCATCCATCAGGCTTTAGGATCACTGGTTTTATACAGTAAGGAAAAACTCTGATCCACCAAAGGAATACTCAAAACCTAATCTCTTCCCAAGGACTTAATGCATGATGTAACAGGGATTTTGCACACATCACTGTCCCTAAGATTTATACGTAAAACCATGGTGGGTGGGGAAACCATAGAAAAATCCTAGCATTTACAGAGATCAGCAATATGGGGCAGGAGCCTGAGCAGACAAGAAAGGGGTATGGTTCAGCAGGAAGAGAAAATGTTAGAGGAAAGCAAATGTTACTCTCCCCGTTAAGGGAAAATTAGTGGACAGTAGTCTCTCCAAGAAGGACCCCTGGGATTGAGTATGACTTCCTTAAGGAGCTCACTAGGGGCTGAGCTGAAAGGGCAAAGAGAAACCAGAGGGACTAGCAGTGGGGGATGGGTGTTTAAAGGGGGCTTTAGTAAAGGTAGACAAAGAAGAGACAGACGGATGCAGAATAATATTTCCCAAACTTCATGAGCAAAGTGAGTGAAGGGAAGAGAAGAGAAGGTGGAGCCCTCTAAGAATTCACACCCTGTGCCCTCAGTTACAAACACAGTCTAGTTGCTAACAATATTAAATTCCAAAATGACTTGTAATGTAGGAAAATAAAATAAACATCCTGCACACTTACCCAATCCGGGTAAACAGCTTCCCATGGGCATGGAGAAAACTGAGGATGAACCTTTTGTTCAGCTGCATGGGAAAAAGAGAGAGGAGAAAACAATTAAACTTTCCCCAGTTTCCTGTTACTGAATAGAGTCCCTAGTGACACAACAACCTGGCCAGGGTCTAAGGGGTGGGCACTAGGGATGGGAACCAAGTGAACATGCCCAATGTCTCACACAGACCCAGGGCACATGCCCAACAGCTGCTGATCAGTGGAGCCAACATGACAGCAGGCTCGGTGAGCGGACGGCACCCTCTGCTGGCAGTTGGTGCTTGCGTGCAGGGAATGAAGTGATGACTGTAGCTTTCTGAGACACAGGAGCCAATCTGGCCCCACAATGATGGAAATGAAACAGTGACACAGACAGGGAAAATACTCTGATTTTGGTAAGTCCCTAATCTTATTTATAAGCTATCTTTCAACCTACTCAAGAAAGCAGGATTCTTTGTAACCAAGGATAACTAACTAGCTCATCAAATTGTACTTCCCCAGCTTTTAAAACAAAAATTCAAGTTCTAGGTCTGGAACTGAAAATTCAAGTGTCTACAGGGTCCAGGTACAAAACAGTCTGGTGGAGACAGTAGTGCTCTATGGCTGTTCCACCCCAGGCATGCTCTTTGTAGGCCCAGTATTATAATTTCTTTCCTCCCTCCCCCTCTTTTAAAGAAAAGCTGAAAGCTAGGTTTTTATATGAAACCCTCTGGCTTTCAAATATTGGCTACTAATGAAATAAATTTAGACATTAGGCAACCCAAAACACACATTTGCCGGCCCCATTTGGCACATGAGCTACCAAATTTACAATCTTCAGTTCAAGGTTCCAAAAAATCTACTTCTATCAAAACCGAGGAGAAAGATTTCTCTAATCAAATGAAGAAGATGGGGGGAGGAATTCAACTCAAAGAAAGTGGAGATAATCTGAAGACCAAACCTTGTTGTCACCTTCCCTGGTCTCCTAGAACCAAAATGCTCAGGGCCTTGTAGCCAGTCAGAAAGACGGGACAGGAATCTGGTCTCAAGGGGGTGCTCAGGGCAAGGAATGGTCCAGCACCCCTAGATACTTTGCGCAACTGGAAAAACTCATCTAGTTTATCCTCTTGCAAAACAGCATCAATCAAATCATGGTAGTTCCATCTACCTCATATGGAAGCTAGATCTGGGAAAGGAGGGGACTCATACCTTACCAATAACTTCAACAGCAAACTCTGCATACAAGGTTGTATCTTTACAAATATCATATGATTTCACTCATGTGTGGAATTTAAGAAACAAAATAGATGAACAAAAGGGAAGGGAAGCAAAAATAAGATAAAAACGGAGAGGGAGGCAAACCATAAGAAACTCAAATAAGGAAAACAAAACTGAGGGTTGCTCGAGGGGAGGTAGGTGGGAGGCTGGGCTAAATGCGAGACGAGCACTAAGAGGAGCACTTATTGGGACGAGCACTGGATGTTATATGTAAGCGATGAGTCAGTAAATTCTATTGCTGAAAATAAAATAAAGTAAAATAAAATACTGCTTAAAAAAAGGTCTTTGTCTTTATTTTTGCCTAAACAAATTATATTTAATCAGCAATACTAGATCAAACAGTGATTAATATAGCTAAAAAGCTCAAGATGTTTCATGGACGGTAACCTATACAGTGAGGTGAGTCATGGCCAGGACACTGGGTTCCATGAAATGAAAGGAAAGTGCTAGAAAACAAAGGAACTGCTATAAAATAAATGGTCAGTGGTTATACCACTGCTAATGGCAAAACCTGGGCTGGAATGCAAATCTCTAGATCTACAACAAACCTCTGCCATTTACCTGCTGTGGAATCTAGGCAACAGATCTAACCTCTCTAAGTGTTTCTTTCTACACAACGGTGGTAACAGTACCCATATGTTAACAGAATGGTACATGATATAAGGCAAGTAAAAGCATGCTTGATGTGTTGTAAACTCAGCTTTTAGCTGAATATTCTCTCCCAGTGAATGATAAAGCAAGTGGTAAAATGTGAACAACTGAAGAATCTAGGTGAAGGACATACACAGTTCTTTGGATTATTCTTATAACATTTCTACAGATATAAAATTATTTCAAAATAAAAAGGCAATATATTCTCTCTCTCTTCCTATTTTAATTCAATTATCCCTTTTCCCACAGCTATCAATCATAATCTAGTTAGCCCACCCATAATCAGGAAGAATCCTTTATAACTGGTTATATTTATACATACAGTGTACTTTGGTAGACATAGAATGAGGTTACTCCTCTCATTCAAGCCAATTACCATCCCCCAAGCTCCAAGACAGCTCAGAAATTTAAGCAACTTAAGCCAGCAAATGGCAGAGTTAGAACTTGAATCCAGTGTCTTCTGATTCAAAAAAAAAAAAAAAAAAGTTCTTCTTCGCTTATAATACAATTATCTTGGGAAGAGAATGGAAGAGCTTATTCATAAAGGATGAGGGAGTAAGAGTAACTAAAAGCACTTCAGTTTTGCTTTTAAGGTTTCCAATTAGGTAGAAAACTCATGCTGTATGACCCACAATACCTCCTGGATTAAAATGAGACACCAAGAAGCTTTTTTAATATTGTGGTTCTGTGTATACTTCCCAAAGACCCTTCATGTAGGGTAGTGGATGAAGGCCACTTAAGACCACAATTACATCTGCCACGATCATATTTCAACTGTATCGAGTAGAAAGTGGATTTCAATGCACTGTTTTTCAAGTGAGAGTGAAGGGAATCAAGGAGCTTTTTCAAACTGCACACACATTCCCCCTGAGCTTGGTTAATGAGAACCACTGCTTTATTTTTAGTCTAGAGGTATCTGTCACCCTAAACATAGTTTCTCTCTATAGTCACCAACAATAATTCAAGTCATAAAAAAGCCAAAAATGAAGATGCATTCTAGAGAGGTAAGGCATGTCATATTGAGGAAATAGATTCATTACACGTTGATCAAATGGGCCTAAGCAACACTGCATGTAACAGTATGAAATCAGCTACTACTCCAGCAAAATTTTTGGAAAGCTTAACTGATACCAAGTCCACAGTAGTTAGGAAAGTCTTAGTCTAAACTTCCTCCTCCAACACAGCACCTTGTACTGGCTTCCATTTTGGCAACTTGCTGATTCTTAACTCAGATGGTCTCCCTCAGGTACAGAAAGAATGTTACTCTTTGAATGGTGAGACTATCTGCCTGCAGGTCTTCCTCACATATTTACATACTGTTCACCAAAAACTAAAAATGCTTCTTGGGTATAGCCCTTAGAAGACGTTAGAATTATTAAAGAGCTCTTTGCTCTTTAGTTCAAGTCCAGAACCAATTCACCATGGGCTCCTGAGCCTTTTATAAACCATCTAAAAGCAATGACCAAGGAGGCATTAATAGTGGCAACTGGATGGGTAGGTCTCAGGACCCTCACAATAGTCTGTCTGGACATTAACTATGGAATTATGAGTAAAATGGTTTGGGTTGTTCCTCACGTAGAAGATGGAATTTCCACCACTGACACCACCTAACTCAGAGCTGAAAGGATAAAACAAAATAATACAAATGAAAGCATTTTGAGGTGTAAATGTTTTATACAAGCCCAGGCGACTGTCACTCAGAACTGCCGAAGTGCTTTGTGAACTATGGAACAAGGAAGGAGAAAGGCGCTCAGAAGTAGCAATACAACATAGGAGAAGTGTGAAATATGCCCAATTTCAACTCCTAAATAGTTGCTCCTCCTTCTGAATAGCTGTGTGGAAAACTGAATTTCTGAAAAGTGAATCATTTTAAGGACGGTAAGGGTCCCAGTATTGGGAAAAGTTTTCAATTAGCAATAATCGCGCCTCGGATAAACCTCATTGGCTACGATACTGCCACTGTGCAAAGCTGGGTACCCAGTACTAAAAGAAATTCTAATGTGCATCTTTACAGGGTTGTGGGGAGCATAAATTATCATTCTCTTAATCTAAGCATCTGGAGCACTTCTACAGATATGGCAAGTATTAAAACAACAACTTTGTTAGGTTTTAAAAGGGGGCTCTATCCTAATATACAAGAGCCAATAATGGTGGAAACCCAAATCTCAATATTACCTGTTAGCAGATGTCCAAGACTTTCAGAGCGTGTGATCAAAGCCCATTTACCACCTCCCTAAAGCACCGAGATCACAAGGTGCTGGAAAATGTGAGCGCAGAAGTGATGCTGTCCCCTTCTATCCCTGTGCTGCTCCTATGCCAGGCACAATCAGGAACAAACAACACGACAGGGTCCCCACTGCCAGGGAACTTGCAGCCCAAGAACAAAAGATAAACAAATCGCATACCAACTTGCCAATTCCCCATTTATGCTCCAAATCCTAAGACAAGGCCTACTGGCTACGAAGGTGTCTGGAAGCACTCTATTTCCTTATTGTTACTACTCCTCAGCCAGGAAAGTCTTTGGAGAAAGTGAGATCCAGGGGGATGATAAAGTGAGGAAGGGAGGCCTGGCACACAAGTGTGGAAACCTATCAGTAAGTCAGTAATGCAGTAATCATTTAGTAAAGGTAAAAATTATTCATTTAGGACTTTCAGTATTCCTTCTTCCAAGATACATATAAAGAAAGAAGTCCAGACAAGCCAAGTAACATGACTCAAATGCCTCGTAATAAGACAGAGCAAATCAAAATTATGCTCCCATTTCTTACTTGCACCAAAGTGCCACACCGTGGCTGGGGTACAGCAGGGGCAGTGATTGCTCCTCACCTTTAGTTTCTCCACCCCTGAACTGTTCTGGGCAAAATGACAGCTCAATTAGCTCTAATTAAGCACAAGTTCCATGTAGAGATGTCCTACTTAGACAGCTGGATCTGAGCCATGTGAATTCAAGTGTGAAATGTGCCTCTTAAAACCACTTCTTCCAAGAAATGCACCCCTTGAAAAATGGCTCTCTTCCTCACACTGCAGCTTAGTGCTGCTTCAACACGGTCTTACATTAAAGCAATTTACTTGCTATTACTTCATTATCTCTCCTCAAAGCCAGCAGACTGGAGGGAAATTAGGCTAAATGTCAAATCAGCAGTCACCTCCAGAGAACCCAGCCAACAAACAGAGGGACAGCAGAACTTAGAGTCCCCACTCGGCTCTCAGGAGGGAGACTGGCACTAGGCATAAGGAGAAGAAGGAATCCCGCTCTTTCTCTTCAATGACATGGCGGAGCAGTTTGGTGGCAGCAGCCTTGCAGCAGACGAAGACATGCAGACCTTTGTGAGGACCCTGACAGGCAAGACCATCACCCATGAGATAGAGCCCAGTGACACCACTGACCATGTCAAAGCCAAAATCCAAAACAAAAGAAGGCATCCTGCGTGACCAGCAGCATCTGACTTTTGTGGGCAAACAGCTGGACAATGGCTGTACTCTCTCAGGCTACAATATCCAGAAAGAGTCACCCCTGCACTTGGTGCTTTGCCTGTGAGGTGTCATCACCGAGCCCTCCCTCCACCAGCTGGCCCAGAAACACAACTGCAACAAGACAATCTGCCCCAAGAGTTAGGCTCACCTGACCCCCACGCTGTCACCTACTGCAAGATGTGCGGCAAAATAAATAAATAAATAAAAGACGTACGGCCACACCAACAACCTGCATCCCAACAAGGTCAAGTGAAGCCCCTCCACCTTCCTTTGCCCACAGGGAAGCCTCCTGCCTGAGCTCCAAAGCCCTGAGCCCATAAAAAAGTTTCCTTCACTGAAAAAAGGCGGGGAAGGTGGGACGGAACCTTGAGTTTGTGACTACTCTACAGTTACTGCCCATTTGTTTATTGGGGAAAGGGAGGAGTACAGAATGATATGAACAGAGACCATTAATCTTAGAATTAAAGACCTGGGTTCAAATTCTGACTGTGCCATGTATTTGCTATATAACTACTGAGAAGTCAGATCAACTTTCTTTTTCTTGTAATTTTTTTTTAATCTTTATTTTTGAGAGTGAGACAGAGAGAGACAAGAGTTTGAACTATCAGCACAGAGCCTGATACGGGGCTCAAACCCATGAACTGTGAAATCATGACCTGAGCCGAAGTCAGACACTTAATTGACTGAGCCACTCAGGCGCCCCTCAGATCAATTTTCTAAGGCTGTTTCTTCAGCTCCAAAATGGGAGGGTTGAGTGAGATCAGTGTTAGTAATTCTACAACCGCAAGTGTATGTGCATCACAACAAAAGTTTTTGTAAAAAACAGACTCCCCAGTCCTACAGATTCAGAATCCTCGGGGAGGGGAGAAGGTGACTGCAAATCAGCATTTTGAAAAGATCTTCAGGTAATTCTGAAAGACAGCTAGACTTAAGAACCACTGGGCTAGATCAGGGGTCAGCAAACTACCAAGGGTCAACAGATAGCATGCCACCTGTTTCTATATGGCCTATGAGCTAAGAATGTTTTTTATACTGTTTTCATTCATTGGTTGAAAAAAATTCAAAAGAGTATTTCATGACACATGAAAATTCTATGAAACTTAAATTTCAGCATCCACAAATAAAGTTCTACTGAAATACAGCCACAATTCGCTTGTTTTTATCTTATCTGTGGTTGCCCCCCTACAAAGGCCAAGGTGAGTAGCTTCGGCAGAGAGTGCACAGCCCCAAAACCTATAATATTTACCATCTGGCCCTTTAGAGAAAAAGTTTGCTGGTCCCTGGGCTAGACCTGTAACGCTGCGGTCTCAAAAATTTTTCTACCTGCATAACACTTGAGAGCTACCACACACATCTACTGGAAAAAGCAATGATTCTCATGGGCTGAGAGGTGAAGAAGGGCAGTGAGGAGGAGCGTGGTTTAAGAAAATCTCCACCTTCCAGGATATTCTGCTACTTACCTACCTCCTACACCTCAGGGGAACCACCAACCTACAGTGTTCCTGCCAATTCTAAAAGCCCACAAATGATTCTAACTAAATCTAACCTGTCTTGCTTTTGAGTAAGCACCATCCCATTGATGACAGGACCAAAAGAAAAAAGAAAACCAACAACCAAAAAACCCCAAAAAACCATCAATGCCCAAAGACTTTTGTTCTCAACTTTTGAACTCAAATGCCCCAAAGGCTTCAAAGAAATATAAATGGGGCCCTCTAAGTTTCCACCTTCAATGCCACCATGGAGCTAAGTGACCTAGTGGAAAGAGAACACACCCAAAGCCAAAAAAGTTTTTACTTAGGCCAGTGGGCCCCTGGACACTTCCCAAAACATCCGTAATCGAGGGAAAGTACCAGATTAAGGTTTATGAATCCATGTGCTGTGGTCTGGCAATCTGTAACAACCAGCTCAAAAGTGCCACCAGCTTGACATCCCAAGGTATACAGAGAGAGAAAGTTCAGCCAAAGGGCAGCACTGTTGCTCTGACTGGACTACTTTCTGAATGACTCTTCTTTCTGACTCATCTCTCTCAGCGCCTGGGAACTCTCATGCCCATCCACCCAAAAAGTAGGTGAGCTGGGACACCTTGTGTCTGTACTGCACAAAGTGAGAGAGAAGAGGAAATGGCTGAGGCTCCCACTCAGTGATCAGGTGGGCAACCAGAAAAACAGTTCTCCAAAGGCACATACACAAACTCAAACCCATCTTACAAATTAACAGGTCAAGAGAGTGTGAGGGTGGTAAAGTCATCTGTTCATTCAACAAAAACTTACTTGCCACCTTCTGTGTATATGACACTGCCCAAACTATGGACAAAGGCAGAGATGATCCCTGCCCTGTGGGTGACACAACTACAAAGTACCATGATCAAGGACGTACAGGATGCTCTGTGCCTCCACAGCAGGGGCACTAGAGACCTCAGAGGAAGAGAGCCTTGAGTTGAAACCTGATGGCCAAGTACATAGTTTTGGAGAAAGTAGAGTACCTTGTCTATGTGACGTAAATGGAACAGCATGTATGGTGGTCCCAAGAGTGGTGTGTGGTAGACTGGCATGGCCAGGTGTGTGATTCTGGAAGAATGAGACTGGAGATACAGGCTGAGCCCAACTGTACAAGTTGTACTCCTTGTTAAAGAGTCTAATCTTAATCGAGCTACTTAAAAGTGTTGAGCAGGGAAGCGACACGAACAAACCTCCAGTTTTAGAAGGCCATTCTGACTAGTTTTCTAGGGGTAACTGGCGAGGGTCAAATGTGTAGAGGTCAGGAGACCACTTAAGAAGTTGCTGCAATCATCCCTCAATGGCAAGGTAGATGGAGAAGAAAGGGAAGATAAAGGAAGTGGGCATTCCACACTTAGATAATCATGATCCCATCCCTAAGTTCCAGGAGTTTTAGTTCTAAAGAACTCAACCTGGGGCGCCTGGGTGGCTCAGTTGGTTAAGCGTCCGGCTTCAACTCAGGTCATGATCTCACGGTTCCTGGGTTCGAGCCATGTCGCACTCTGTGCTGACAGCTCAGAGCCTGGAGCCTGCTTCAGATTCTGCATCCTCCTCTCTCTCTGCCCCTCCCCTGCTTGCGCTGTTTCTCTCTCTCTCAAAAATAAATTTAAAAAACATTAAAAATAAATAAATAAATAACGAAATCTACAGAGACCATCAGTGGCCTAGAACCAAGTATTTGTCTTGAGAAAAAGCCCCTAACTAAATGAAACACTGATTTCACTTTTAGAGATAATTTGGATATTCTTATTTCCTTTCAATATTTTAATGGCCTGGCATGGCATTTGGTTCCCTAGTACATATTCCATAAGTGGTTGCTGAGTGAAGAACATGGAAAACACAGAGATTTAATAGTGACTAAATAGACTATCCAGGTAGTACATACAAAAAACTCTCAAGAAAAACAGTGCAGTACTAATATTAATGCTGTAGGGAAATAACATGTTCATCACTATTTATGAGAATTTAAATCTATTTCTTTTTGGAGGATAATGTGACAAAATCCAGACAAAGGCAGTCAAAATCAGAGTTCTATCAGGAATTAAGGAATCTGATCCTGAGTAACAGCAGTTCCATCTGCTACATTCCAGCTCAAGAGACTGGACAAAAAAAGACCATAGTTCACATCAGAATAAAAGCCAAAGTTCAGGGCACCCAGCTGGCTCAGTTGGTGGAGCGTGCAACTCTTGATTTCAGGGGTATAAATTCAAGCCCCACATTTGGTGGGTGTAGAAATTACTTAAAAATAAAATCTTGGGGAGCCTGGATGGCTCAGTTGGTTAACTATCCAACTCTTGGTTTCAGCTTAGGTCATGATCTCACAGTTCGTGAGTTCGAGCCCCATATCAGGCTCTGTGCTGACCTGTGCAGCACAGAGTGCAGTGCAATGCCTACTTGGAATTCTCTTTCTCCTTCTCTCTCTCCCTTGCTCTCCTCTTACCTGCTTACTCCTCTCTCTCTCAAAATAAATAAACTTTAAGAAAATTTTTTTAATGGGGCACCTGGGTGACTCAGTCAATTGAGCATCCGACTTCTGCTCAAGTCATGATTTCGCGGTTTGTGGGTTCAAGCCCAACGTCAGGCTCTGTGCTGACAGCTCAGAGTCTGGAGCCTGCTTTGAACTCTGTGTCTCTCTCTTTCTCTTTGTCCTACCCCAACTCACGTTCTGTCTCTCTCTCAAAAAGGAACATCAAAAAATTTTTTTAATAAAAATAAAATCTTAACACACACAAAAAAGCCAAAGTCCTTGTGGTGACCTATAAAAGGCCTATATAATACTCACTCTCCACTTCCTGTTGCCTCCTGTCCCTTGAATGTGCCCACCATGCTTCCAGTTGTGTCCCTAGACCAAGAGTCCCTAAACTTTACAGCACAATGGAATGGCGTACAAATCTTTTAAAAATATAGACGCGAGGCCTCCGACCCCAGACACTGATTTAATTCCCATGAGAGTGACATTTAGGGGTGAGAACTGAGCACTGGGATTTTTAAAAGCTCCTCAGATTACTATATTGTGCAGTAAAGTTTGAGAACCACTGCTCAAGTTTATCCTATTTTTTATATACTTATCACCAATTTTCACACACACACACACACACACACACACACACACACACACACACGCACACTGTGACAGCAAGGACTCCATGTACTTTGTTCACAGCAGTGGGCTTAAAAGGTAATCAATAAATATACTTGTTGAACAAATAGACTTTCTAGTCTGGTCTTCGCCTGTTCCTCCTGCCTCCACTCTTGCTTATATGGCCTATCTTTCAACAACAAAGAATTATTCGTGGTGCCCAAAATTCACCATGTTCTTTCCATTGCCATCCCCAATCTCTATCTAAACTCTTCTCATGTACTCCTTTCTGCATCTAATACAGTCCTACTTTTTCTTGCTCTGCCTACCCTCTACCTCCCAACTGAGCCCTACAGCTTATCCTGCAGGCTCAGAGAGTATTTCATTTACCTCTGTGATGCTGGGTGTCACAGTACATCTCACATACATAAATGTCTGTCTTTAGACCAGCTCTGTCCATAAAATTTTCTGTCCATGATGACAAAAATGTTGCTTATCTTCACAGACCAATACATTGGCCACTAGCCACATGCAGGTAATAGTATCTAAAAAGTGGCTAGTGTGTGGGACACCTGGGTGGCTCAGTCGGTTAAGCCTCCTCCAACTTCGGCTCAGGTCAGATCTCTCGGTCATGGGTTTGAGCCCTGCGTCGGGCTCTGTGCTGACAGCTTGGAGCCTGGAGCCTGCTTCCGATTCTGTGTCTCCTTCTCTCTCTGCCCCTCCCCCTCTCATACTCTGTCTCTCTCTGTATCAAAAATAAATAAAACATTAAAAAATTTTTCAAAAATAATAAAAAGTGGCTAGTGTGACTGAGTAACTAAATTTTTAATTGTGTTTTATTTTAATTAATCTAAATAGCGAGTATGGCTACTACCATACTGGTCAGCACAGCTCTAGACTGTGACATCCTTTTGTTCATGACTCACTTCTATAATCCAGGACACAGAAATTATCAATCGTGATGGACAGGTAGACGGAGCGATCGATGGATGTGATAAAGTTGGCTCCAAAGATTATAATACCCATACTTTTACAATTTATCCTTGTCATATGATAGGAGCAAAAGACATACTCTGAAGCATAAATAAGGCTCAGCCAATGAGAACAAAGAATTGGAAGAATCTATCCAGTATTCTACCCAGCTTATAACCCACACAGTGGGGGTCAGAAGCAGGGGGAGTATGGCCTAACACCTATTTGGATTATACCTTTCAGAAGGTTGGCAACAGTCCCCAGCTGAGGACAGGTTGAATTTACAGAGGTGGCTCTGTGCTTTAGGAGTTAAAAGTAACCCAAGTTACTCAAACAGTAAAAACTGAAGTTCTTCCAGCTGAACAAAACAAGTGTGACACACCCAAGCACCTTAACAATAATAATCCAAACTTCTACAACACCTTCTATACCTATGGCACTATTCTAAGCATCCTGTCTATTAACATATTTAATCTTATAACAATCCTGTGTTATGTAATACTCTCTATAATTTCTGTATTACAGATGAGAACATAGAGCACAGAGAAGTGACATGACTTGTCCAAAGTTAACCCAGGCAGTCAGGCTCCAGAGTCTGAGCTCTTCCATCTTTCACTTTTAAAAAAGACAACCTTTTTTCTTTCTTTTTTTTAAGTTCATTTATTCTGGGAGAGAACATGAGTGGGGAAGGGACGGGGATGGGGGGGAGAGGGAGTCCCAAGCAGGCTCCACACCATCAGCGTGGAGCCCAATGTAGGGCTTAACCCCATTAACAGTGAGATTGTGACCCAAGCCACGGTTGGACGCTTAACCACCTGAGCCACCCAGGTGCCCACGGAAGGCAACCTTTTGGGCAGAAACAAGACAACAAAGCAACTAAGAAGTCTTACAGATTAAGGGAAATAGATACTTCCAGTCCAGATCCTATCTTGCAAGTTAGTAGAAGCACTTAACAAATGCACCCCAGGATAAAGCCAGCCAGAAGAAAGAAAAGAAACAAGTAAATAAAAGTTTGCTGTCCTTAACAGTAACACAGCAGTAATAAAACTAGTAAAATAAAAACCCTAACATTTTCTCTAGACAGAGCCACACTCTGCCTGGTTAATAGAGAAACAGTTCTTCAAGAGTCAAAGAATATAGGTACATTCACACACCACCATCAAGGGACGGTGCATAATCCAGAAAAAATATCTGAAAACATACTCTCCTACCTACCCACCTACCACAATACAGGAAAACCCCTGAATCTCTCAGGAAAGGGAGGAGCAAGAACTAATCTAAGAACCCAAAGGAGAACAAAGCTTCAGTTTAAGAAAGATGTGGTCACAAAGAAGGTTTCACAAACCACTCTGCAGTGGTACCAAAAAGCAAATAATCAGCATACAGGGAGCTCTGACAACTTCATGCAAGCTTCAGATTTAAGCAGGGCACCAAATAAGGGAAGGATTCTGGTGCGTCAACTCGTAGGAAAAGTGTTTCAAGTTAAAAATGGTTATTCAGGTTTGGATGCAAACTTCTGTATCTGTTCTTTATCAACACAGGCACCTCTACCTCACTGTCAGCTAGCAGCAAAAAGAGAAGAAAACCGTTAGAATAAAAATGGGTTACACCCAGACAACGTGACCTCGTACAGCCTGGCACTTACCTGGACACCAAAGACAAGGCTTCTACGAACATGGCAGCACAGAACTTCTGGGACTCCACGTCCCAGCTGGATCCAAGTGTCTCCCAGAAGCAGGCAAGTCATGATGTCACCCCCCTCCCGACTCCAACAGCCAGATAGTTCAACATTAAGGCCAAAACCACAGCACTTTTGGTGAGAGACTCAGTTTCACTGTGACTGGAGGCAAGGCCTGCTTCCATCGAGTTTTTTGTCAGTCATTTCTTTTTTGTGCTTGTTCCCAAGACCCAAAATAACTAGTTCAAACGATAGGGTAAACACCTTCAAAATCTCTTATCTTTGGTCTAATTCTCCTTTCCTCTCTCAACAATAAGAAAACAATTTTAGGCATACCAGAAAACATTAGCAAGAGAAAACATGAGCATTAACTCCTTCTTAACTTATTTACAATGCTCTATTCCTGTTACTATGACTGCTAAACGTATGAGAAAAATCTGAGTTTAGAGTTAAACGGGAAGAAAAAAACAAGTGACATGAGTCAAAAACCAATTACTCTGCTGGCTACAAAAGTATGCTTAGTTTTTGACAATTTATCAAACCGTATGGCTTTTTTTTAACGTTTATTTTTGAGGGAGAGAGAGAGCACAAGTGGGAGAGGAGCAGAGAGAGAGAGAGGGAGACAGAGAATGTGAAGCAGGCTCCAGGCTCTGACCTGTCAGCACAGAGTCCGATGCAGGGCCCGAACTCACAAGCTGTGAGATCATGACCTGAGCTGCAGCTGCCGCTTAACCAACTAAACCGCTCAGGTGCCCCAAACTATACAGCTTTGATATGTACACTTTTCTGTAGATTTATTACAATGAGACAGGTTTTTTTTTCTAATTACTGCAACCTTTTCTGCTGTTCCACAAAAAGCCTTTATTCCATAGTCAGTAGTATCCTTTGCCCCATAGTTAGTAGTACCTAACCCCCACACCAAGATTCTAACTCTAAGGTGGCAGAAATGAAGGTGACTGTGCTAAAAGTCTGGGGCTCCAAGTGCAGAAAGCTACAATGGTGTTAAAGACCCAATCAGCTAATGGTGTAGATACATTTCTGTTTTACAGAGTAGAAACCAAGAAAGACATTAAGAAATACGTTCTCAGGGGCGCCTGGGTGGCTCAGTCGGTTAAGCCTCTGACTTCGGCTCAGGTCAGATCTCACATTCGTGGGTTCGAGCCCCACGTCAGGCTCTGTGCTGACAGCTCAGAGCCTGGAGCCTGCTTCCGGTTCTGTGTCTCCTTCTCTCTCTGCCCCTCCCCCTCTCATGCTCTGTCTCTCTCTGTGTCAAAATAAATACAACATTAAAAAAAAAGAAATATGTTCTCAGAAATAAAAAACAGTTTAGGAATGTATTCCAGAAGAACTGTAACTTCTAGTCTCCATTCGCCACAAGGGACAGCTTACTAGGCATGCCAAGGGCATGCATCTATTAGTACCTTATTCAACCTTTTTGACATATGTCACTTTGAAGTATTTTATTTTATTTTTTAAATCTTTTTGAGAGATAGAGAGAGACAGCACGAGCAGGGGAGGGTCAGAGAGAGAGGGAGATACAGAATCCGAAGCAGGCTCCAGGCTCTGAGCTATCTGTCAGCACAGAGCCCGAAGTGGGGCTTAAACCCACGAACTGTGAGATCATGATCTGAGCCAAAGCCAGATGCACCCAGGCGCCCCTGAAGTATTTTAAAAGCCATACTGTTCTACAGATCTTTTCAGAAGTCTAAGGGAAAATCTGCCAAAAAAAAAAATTCCTCAGAGAGAATTTCAACCGACATACACATAGTTTGCTTCACAAATTAGGACCCAGTACTACCATGGACATTTGTGGCACAATTCAGTTCAAAATCTCATTAGACAGAGTAAAGTTTCAGGAGTTTTACCAAAAAACACCCCAGAAAAATGCAAATCCACAGAGACTATCATCCCAACTCCTCTTTCCCACATGCTTCAGCAGCTGCAGTCCTACTGTGCAAGGGCAAGCATACAATTTTTATTGCCAATGGTTACCACACAAAGCATAACTTATCCCTAAGCCAAACTGGCCCTGGCTCACAAAGCTTCCCAGAATGATGGAAGGCATGACTTTAGGATGACTCACCTTTTGCTAATGCATAAAATAAAGCAGAGAAGAACTATCTGAAGGATCCACTTCTAAGCTTGGGCCAAATCAAAAGCTCAATACATCTACTTTGTGATGAATCTTCAGCTCCAGCTGACTGATTAAACAGCAACAATGTGGATGTCACCATGGTCTAAGACATTCTAACTACAGACTCTTGGCTAGGAACCCCAGAGCAACCACTCACAGTTTCCAATCATGCTGCCTTTTTATCTATGTTGTTCCTTCTGCCAGAAGAGTTAGCTACTCGCATCTACCTAAAGAATTTATTTTATCCTTCAAAATTAAAGAAGATCACCCTTCTAGGTAGCTTTCCTTGATCATCATGAGTTAATGTTTTGCTCCTCTGTGTTACCTCTGTACAGTGTACACATTTCTACTTTCATATTGTAACACTTAATTGCAAGTATTTATTTACATATCCATTTTTCCTACCTGATTGTATCTTTGAAGGAAAGATGGATATCATTTACCTTTCTGTATGCAGTGCCTAGACAAATGATTAATATACGAAGGTACTCACTAAATATTTACAGAAAGGACTTGAATGGGGACAGTGAAAACCTTGATCCCCTCAGAGATGACTAGCTGACCTGAGAAAGGTTTTACAACTGAATAAGCAAGAGAGAAAGAGAAAAATGTACAGATAAAACTGTAAAGCCCGTTATTTAAGGCAACGTACAAAGGTATATACCATACTGCAGCATAAAATAAATTGAAAACAAGAAAGAAGAGTGAAAGAGAAAAAGATCAGAGGTCACTAGTAGTAACGACATGACATAAAATACATGGCAGAAAGTCCTTCACATTTACTAAAGGAAGTTACAAGTTTAGTGCCAACCTCTGGAACAATTAAGACAGAATTATTCTTAAAAATGAACTCCTTGGGGTGCCTGGGTGACTCAGGTGGTTAAGTGCCTGGCTTTGGCTCAGGTCATGATCTCACAGTTCATGGGTTCGAGCCCCATGTCAGGCTCTATGCTGACAGCTAGCTCAGAGCCTGGAGTCTGCTTCAGATTCTATATCTCCCTCTCTCTCTGACCCTCCCCTGCTCACGTTGTCTCTGTCTCTCAAAAATAAATGGAAAACATAAAAAAAAATTTTAAATGAAAACGAACTCATAAATGTGCATGAATTTAAATCTTAAAAAGAAAAAAAAAAAAACCACACAGCACAACTATCTCTGATACTAAAAGCAGAAATTTCTCCTAGGGGTTTCCAGAAAGAAGACACCATGTGAAGCATATAGCAATGAATCTCTAGACCTCATTATTATTTGTCTTAAAATAGGCTGATGACCTTATGCCAAAGTACAAGTCGGTCAAAGCAATACTACTAGAGACCAGTAAGTATGTCACCTTGGTACATGTTCTCTGATGGTTCTAGGCATGAATGACATGGAAAGAACAAAAGTAGGAGATGTCTAGTGATTTCCATCATAGATCATAAAGTTCTGGATCAGTGGACAGATAGAAGACAAACAACTAGAAAAATCATTGAAGCCCTCCAAAATAAAAAATGTGTGGCAAACACATTCTATAGATACTAAAGCATCAGAAGGAGTCTCCATAGTATTTTAAGTTCCTTCTGGTCTAATGTCCATATAGTAATACTTGGAAAAATATAACTGAGCAGTAACTTCAATTTTAAATATTTATGAGTAATGTGAATGGCTTCCAAGAGGAGGAAAAACCTGGAGTTTCCCCCTGAAGCCCAACAAATAGTCTGCCGACTGGGAGAAGATCGCCAGCCAAGAAAACAACTTTTTCATATTCTCTATCTCAGCCCAAACATCACATCCAAGACAGTGAAAGCAGAGTAGACAGATGAATCTCTGGAACCTTTAAGAGTAGAGAGGGATTACAGAATGATCAAACTGCAGATATATCTCCCCAAGAGCATGGTCAGAAATAAAAAGCAGTACAGGAATTGGTGAGAAAGGCAACAGGGGGACAACAAAAAGGTCACTGCAATCTCTTACCCCAACCAACAGGCAGTATGTTACTATATAAAGTGAGCTGCTCCCACAGTAACATCAAATCACTACTCTATTCCTTCCTCAAGCAGCTGCAGAGTGACAAGGATCCTGTGTAAGGGTCTCATTCTTATTTGGAAGGCTCTTCACAGACTAGGAGCTAGACCCTAAGGGACGATTTATAGTACACCCTCACATACATTCCAGTTGGCTAGAATTCAACAGCTGATTGCTCCCTTGTCTAACTTGGTAAGGAGCCAGAAGAGGACTTTTCTCAGTCAACTCTCCCCGGCTGGAAAATTCTCCAACCCCAGAGTTTTGGCTTAAGTCTGCATATCAGGTTATTCACAAGACGCCAAAACTACGTCCTTACATTGGCTCTGAACAAGTCTCTCAAGTACACCACACAGATTCCCACAGATCTCATCATGATCTGGACATTAAGGCCAAAAATGGCTACTCTTCCTCGCACATAGAGAGGAACATGCTTCTGAAAGCACGGGCAACATCAAAACAAAGTTTTCATAAATTATACATCAATCTCAACAATTCTTTTAAGGGTGAACATGCAACATATTCATTAAATGGCCTTCTGAAAACCTCTTTATTATACCCTACTGGGAACTCTCCCCATTCCACTAGTTACTCACATTCTCTCTCACACTGTGGTTGATAGTTATGCCTGAAGAGCCAAATCCCAAATGTCTTTCTCTGACTGAGAGGAAATGAAAGAGGAGGAAACCTTAACAAGGTATTTTTGATGTCACCAAGCTCCGGTATCGGTGATTCCAACCAGAAGAATGGTGCCACTCCTTCCAGGGAGTGTTTGGAAATGTGTGGGGGCCACCACTGGTATCTGGTGGGCAGGCCCAGGAATGCTAAACATCCTGCAGGGACAGTCCCACAAAACGAAGAGCTGTCCCCCAAAAAAGGCACTAACACTCTTATTAACAATCAATGTCCAAATGAAGGGCTGCTACTGTCTTAACCGCCTTCACCCTTCCCAGCTTCTAGAACAGTGGTGGGCAAACATTTTCTGTAAAGGGTCAGATAATAAATAGTTTAGGCCCTATGGGCCACATACATCTCTGTCACACGCTCTTCTTTTTAAACAAGTCCTTACATAAGAATGCTACAAACCACTCTTAGCGTGCGGGCCACTGGCAGTCTTTTATCTACCCCTGTTCCAGAGCGTTACCTGACTCATCACAGTCTGTGCACACTGAGACATGCTGATTAAAATAAAATGCGATGAAGTGTGCTGTAAACAACTTGAATAACCTGTACTACAAGTTTAACGAACGTAAAGAGAGCTTCAGAATTTAACCTTAAAACTTAAACAACGGGCCATTATTCTCTTCTAATTATTCAAACAGTTCTCCCCTGTCCTTTTCTCCTCCTCCGCTGTGCAAGTCTTCTCCTAAATGCTTATTTTCGAACGCGTTTCTCAAAGAGCACCGATCCTGCCTTTCCCCCTCTTCTCAGGATGTGTTACTTCCTATTCACCGCATGTGCCACTCAGAAAGTCTCTTTAAAATTACTACTGTTAACATTTTCTCAAATGTCTAAACCAAACCAAAGCTTGGAAATTCTGACTGGTATCTGGGTCCTGACTTTCCGGATGGTAGCTAAAGGTCACGTGGGGTGGAAAGTGGCCTGTGGGTAACACAGAATACACACATGCACGCGAACAGGATATGTTGGTAATCCGGTTTCCTGAGACCTGGTGAGTTGTGAGAGTTCTCATCAACACTGGTGGGGAAGATGAAAAGCCTTAAACTCGGAAATACTGGATTGTAACAAAGTGTCCATTCTTAGAATTAGATTTCTGGCTAAAGCAGAACGGGCAGGTAGGTACACCTCTTTTCCCTCCCATTCTACTTGCCTGAAAATACAAACAAAACAAACACAAAAAGAAATGAAGTCAGTATCTGACAAGGTTTCTTCACAGTGTAGAAGCTGGTGTTTGCAGCATGGTTTATGTCACGTCTCAAGCCCAGAAAGATGAAGAGTGTGGTTTTGGTGTTTAACCAGCCTCAACTGCACCCTGGCACTCTGTTTCTTCCCCCAGAGAACTTTGCTCTGTTAGAGGAAAGAAACCAACCTCACATCTTGAAACGAAACGGCTAGGATAAAAATAAAGCCCTGAAGTGGTTTGGTGACCGAGGTCACATGGGGCGTTAAGGGTTTGTAGGTAGGGCCAAATGTACTTTGAGAAACTTCCACTCACTGCCAACCACAAAGAGACAAAGACAGCAGCCCCAGAGTCCAGCAGTGGTCCCGGCGAGCAGCTCCAGTCCCTGCCTGTTAGGGGCTGTTCCGTAAAGAACACTTCACATTATCAATATCTGAAAAACCCAGTCCTGGTTCTATCTTTGAAGTAAAATCACCAAGTTCTGTTCCTCGTGGCCTAAAAAAAAGAGCCAACCTATAGCCCCTGCCTAATAGAAAAAGGCCTTATGAACTCCTGTCATCCTATGTGCCTAAATACTTTCAAACAGCTTCCAGAGTGGAGGAATGTGACATAAGGTACACACTGTATATGTGAAGAGCTACATAAATGACATGACCCTGCGTATCTGTATGCTACTCCTCCCCCGCCCCCGCCCCCGCCCCCGGCCAGCAGACAGGACATCTTTATATTTATAAGACAAAAAGCTAAGCATACTTTGATAATGATGGGACAATGAAATAATCAAGTTACCACAGATAAAACATTTGCCTATGAGCACAGAGCCTCCATTCTTCCCTCACTCTAGATTAAATCAGTGCTTATGCCATCCAGGGAAAATAAGGCCAAAAGCTTTTTTGAGCTATATCTAAAGGCACTAGTTCTGGAAGTGCAACTTAAAGGATCACAATACTACTCTAAGAGTTAAAACCCACTCCAATACGAGACCAGTCATCTTGCCTAAGAAAGCAGGCCTTCTAAAACCGTGCTTTGAACCATAGCTGTGCTCAGGGGCAGCAGGGGTGAGGGGAGGGCGGAGGTACTAGAGGTGTACCACCCACGCACCACAGCTTTCTTTTCGGCACAGCAGTGGCAGTGGTGGTGGTGGCAGCGGCAGCAGCTCAGGTGCACAAACTATGCAAAGGGGCACTGAAAAGCAAGACAAATGGTCTGAAGCAAATGCCACCTGCAAAACACAGTTAAAAAATAAGAAAGCCTTCAAACAACTATAACAAGTTGAGCATGTGAAAGCTCCGTACTCTGGGCCACCTGACCTGGGTTTCTCACAGTGAGGCTGTGCTCCTTTGCTGGGCAGTGTTTACCTTGCTGGACACTTGATCTGATGCAAGAAAAAAATATACACATGTACTTCCCAGCCTCGTACAGCCATGCATTCAGACAAAAGAAAATCATCATTCTCAACTTATATATATGCACCCTAACAAAAAAAACCCAAAAACGTGGAAACGTGGACACACGAGATTCAGGTAGGGGCAGCAGGCAAAGCTGCAGGCCGAAACTACGATTTCCAAGCCCAGAGAAATGAAGTTCTCACTCTGCCAGAGATTTCAGGTAACAACGAAGAAGCCTGGGGTTAGGGAAAACTATATGAGACAAGAAAAGTTTATTTCTAATCAACCAGTTTGGTGGGTGGCATTCAGACTCAATGAGAAGACAGCTTGAAGCTCCTCAATTCACATGTTTAGGCAGAGTAACTTGTTGCTTTTCACCAAGTTTGGCTGCAACCGGATGCTGAGGAAAGAACGGTCCCAGAGTTCTGTACGCAGGCCTCCCTTCCCAAATTTCATTAGGAAACAGAAGTGAAACCTCCAGGTTCCTTAGGCTCACTAGTACTAGACTGTGGACAAAGAGTAAACCAGCCTGGAAGCAGGGCACACAGCTAACTAGTTTCTGGGTCAACACCAATGACAATATCATGTGAACACAAGCAAAAAACACTATTCCCTCCCCAAAGATAGAAAACAAAACAACACTTATGGTCCAATGATTAAGACATTTCCAAACCGTAATCAAAATCAGGCCTGTCTGGGGGGACTTGCCAGTCCTAAATAGAATCTCTGAGAAACAACTTAAAAACCTAGAATGCAATAACCCACATTAGTGGCACTCTTAAAGCACTAATCACAAAATTAAATGTCTACAGAGGCAAGGCAGGTGATGAAAGGGAGCTGTGTATGAGGCCAGGAAAGTTGGGGGGGTGGGTGGCAAACTGGAGAACACAAGCCCAATTAAAAGGGGGTGGTTGCTACTTGGCTCTGGCAAATCGTTGCCAGATCTTGATTCTTTTTTTTATAAATTAGCTGGCAACTGATTGAAATTTTAAAACAAAACAAACACAACCCCACCATTTGTCCCACCTGAACCATCTGATCACTCTTAGCATCACTAAAAGTGAGATAATCAGACACCTCCTAATGCAGTGCAAAACGAGGCACACAGCTCCACCTATGAACCTGAATTCAACCAAGTCTCTAGAGCTAATTCTCACTTACAGGAATATGGGGGACAGAGGGAAAGGCTGAATGACACCACAAGGAAACAGACAAATCCAGAATGTGGGAACTCTATAGGACAACTAACCTGCTTCTTTAACAAGCTTATAACATGAACAGTATTTTTCAAAGGGAAGGCAGAATTGTTCTTGATGAAAAGAAACTTAGGAGACAAAACAATCAAACATAACATGTAGGTCTTGATTTCAATAAACCAAATCAAAGAAGACATTTGATAGATAATGTGGGAAATGAAGTTATGGATCAGATACCAAATGCCACAGACAGACATAGCAATGGCACTGTGGTATATAAAGTCCTTTAAAAAAACTTTACTTCCAAGAGAGAGTGTAGAGAGGGGCAGGAGAGAGGGAATCTTGAGCAGGCTCCACACTCAAGGTGGAGCCTGACACTGGGCTAGATCCCACGACCCTGGGATCATGACCTGAGCCAAAATCAAGAGTCAAATGTTCAGTCAACTAAGCCACCCAGGTGCCCCTAAAAAAGGCCGCTGTTTTATAAAAGGTGTGTACAGAAGTGAAATATGTAGGGTTGCAGTGATGTGACATCTAGGGTTTGTTTTAAAATGCTTCAACCAAGGGTGCTTGTGTGGCTCAGTCGGTTGAGTATCTGACATCAGCTCGGGTCATGATCTCACAGTTTGTGGGTTCAAACCCCACGTCAGGTTCAGCTCGCAGCCTGGAGCCTGTTTCTCAGATTCTGTGTCTCCCTCTCTCTCTGCCCCTCTCCCACTCATCCTCCGTCTCTGTCTCAAAAAAACTATAAAAATGTTTTTTAAAAATTAAAAAATAAAATGCTTCAACCAAGGCAGGGGGAAGGGTGGAGCACACAGGAGGGAAAGCTAAAACAAATGTGGAAAAGTCTGGATAACTGTTGAATACCAGTAACGGGTATACAGAGGTTCATTTTATTATTTTCTCTTGTGTGTCTGAAATTTGTTATTATTAAATAAAACTCTTCGCATCAAACAAAACAGGTCTGCATTTAAATAGCCAGTTTGTGAACTACTAAGCCTCACTGTTCACTTTAATTAGAAAGAGTAATAAAGGCAAAAATAAACCTAACAGTTTAAAAGATCAACACAAGGGCACCTAGGTGGCTCAGTCGGTTAAACGTCCAGCTTCAGCTCAGGTCATGATTGCATGGTTTGTGGGTTCGGGCCCCGCTTCGGGCTCTGTGCTAACAGCTAGCTCAGAGCCTGCTTCAGATTCTGGGTCTCCCTTTCTCTCTCTGACCTTCCCCTGCTCACACTGTCTCTCTCTCTCTGTCTCTCAAAAATAAATAAAAAACAGGGGCGCCTGGGTGGCTCGGTCAGTTAAGCCTCCGACTTCGGCTCAGGTCAGATCTCACGTTTGCGGGTTCGAGCCCCGCGTCGGGCTCTGTGCTCACAGCTAGCTCAGAGCCTGGAGCTGCTTCCGGTCCTGTGTCTCCTTCTCTCTCTGCCCCTCCCCCTCTCATGCTCTGTCTCTCTCTGTATCAAAAATAAATAAAACATTTAAAAAAATTTTTTAAATAAATAAATAAAAAACAAAAAATAAAAGATCATAACAAAAATATAAGTATACAAATAAGAACTACCACCACCAACATATGAGAAGTTACAACATGCTACTCATTATGTTTCACATGCATTATCTCATTTAGTCTATCAGTACCACCATCTTACAGATGAAGAAACTGCAGCTCATGCCCAAAGCCTCACTGCTGATAACCGATAAAACTAGGACTTGAACTTAAGACTTCCCAAAGCCCTAGCTGTTAACATCTGCACTACTGCTTCTGACATATCAGATGCTGGATAAAATTAATGAAATCAATCATGCTGCCAGCCTCTACGAGAGATACAATGGACTTGCAGGCAAGCACTCATGGAAGAATTTCCCAAGGGGGGAAAGCCACCAAAGGTGAATAACAGTATGGACGATATGCCACCAATAATATCAGAAAAGGGGGAACCATATTTATATGCACACACACACACACACACACACACACACACGTTTTATCTATTCAAAAATATTTCTTTAATTAAAATATTTAAAAAGGCAATCATCCTCTACTAGATCTTTTTATCTCTATTCCCGCCGACCTAGAGCTACCCCCAACACTGCTGCCTAGAAACTTTTCCAACTAGAATCCAGCTTTTCAAAGTCACAATGTTTCTATGCCCACAGGGCCTCAAATTAGCCCCAATTTATTACTAGTTCAAGATGCTTCCCCATAAATTGGACCTTTTTATACTCATTCTTTCAAAACAAGAATTAGTCATATTAGATGTCTAATCTTTCTTGAACTTGTTCTTTATCCATGTGGCTTGAAAAGTTTCTCTTTCCTCAGGAGCCAGAGCACATTACGGTGTCACTCTAATTGTGCTACTTGGATAAACAGCAAGATACAGGTATCTGTGTTTGACTTCTGAAGTTAGAATAGCACTTTTCCAATCAAGTTTTGAGTTGATAATTATGCATGGATTTTTCTCTTTTGACTTCCCAGGTTAATGGGCATCAGACACTTCCAATCGAAGTGCTGTGCCCTATATAAACATGCAGGAAAGCAAACCCTAAGACATTTGTAGTGGTCATCGCTAGATGGTACATTTTTTATCTGAACTTTCAAATTTCTTACAATAAAGATATGTTGGGTTTGTAACTTTTTAAAGGCAATAAAAATATCAAAATGAAAAGAAAAAGAGGTTTGCCCTACTTTAATCAAGGCCATTGACAATTTCCTCCAACATCCAAGACACAAAGAAACATCACTAGTATCTTCTACCTGTTTAAGTTCACAATGCTAAAGCACTATCTAAAAGAATAGCCCTCGGGGCGCCTGAGTGGCTCAGTCAGTTGGGCCTCTGACTTCGGCTCAGGTCAGATCTCACGTTCTTGGGTTCAAGCCCTGCGTCGAGCTCTGTGCTGAGGGCTGGCTCAGAGCCTGGAGCCTGAATCAGATTCTGTGTCTCCCTCTCTCTCTGACCCTCCCCCTCTCATGCTCTGTCTCTTCTGTATCAAAAATAAATAAAACATTAAAAAAAAATAGCCCTCAAATTTTAATCAAACTGCAGGACAAAAAATTCAGTCAATTTCCATCCTACCTAATTTAGGGAATGAAACAGTACTGCTTTTGTTGAATTAACAATGCAGACATGACAAGTAAACAATGAGAAATTCCAGAAACACATGGTTTCCAGCACCTAGAAGTACATTATTTGGGCCCCACCCACTGACCACTGCCCATGCATACCACAGCACCAAACAAGAAAATGTTCCTGCAGAAGGCTCAGTCTCTCTCCTACTTAAGCTTTCCCACATTTGGGCGTCATTCATGAGCATTTTCCGGAGCTGGAACAGAGATCCCGAAATCCCTTCTCCCACCTCCAAATTACTATATCTTGAGGTACCTGCAGCCCCTGTGCTGTGCTGCACCTTCTCTGCGTTTGCCCATCCTGTTCCTTCTACTCGCAACACTCTCTTCTCACTTGGCCTAGTTAATGTTTCTAAGAGGTCTTCCAAAGTCACTCCCCTTTTCCTCTCTACACCCATGCCTCCCCCGGACTGAACCAAGTGCCCTGCTCTGTGCATCCATAGTACCCAGCACACGCTTCCCTCACAACACTTACCACAATACACCCAGCCATCGTTATTTGTGGATTTCATATTTGTGAATTCAGCTAGTTGCTAAAACTTATTAGTAATACAAAAATCAATCCCTGTGGTGCTTTCGCAGTCACTCATGGACAAACACAGAATGGCAAAAAATTCAAGTTCCCTGATATACCTGTTCCCAGCTGAGGTCCAACAAGGCGACTCTCTCTGCCTTTTTGTTCAAGTTCTCATACTTTAAACAAGGGCCCTTTTCAGAGGCTATTTAGTGCCATGTTTTTCACATTTGTGTGCTTTTTGTTGGTGATTTCACTGTTTAAAACAGCCTCCAAGCATTGTGCTTGAAATGCTGTCTAGTGTTCCTAAGTGCAAGATGGTGGTGATGTGCCTTACAGAGAAAATGTGTGCAACTGTTCAGGCACAAGTTATAGAGCTGCCGGCCAGGAATCACCAATATCTATTAAATAAAGTGACTTTAAACAGAAACCTACATAAAACAAGGTTATGTACTAATCACTTGATGAAATTCTTATAACCAGAGGCTCATAGAAACCTAATTCTGTTTTTCCCTTAGAAGCAATGGTTCAGTATTCACTAACTCAGTGTTTGTGGTGACTTTATAGCATATAACTACTCCAAATGGCAATAACCAACTGTATGCTGAAACATTCTGTTTATATAGTCATTACTTCTACCAGATCAGAAGTTAGCAAACTAGGGCCAAAGGCCAAAGGCAGGCGGCCCTGATCTTTGTAAATAAAGTTTTACTGGAGGGGCACCTGGGTGGCTCAGTCGGCTAAGAGTCAGGCTTCAGCTCAGGTCATGATCTCACGGTTTGTGGGTTCGAGCCCCGCGTCGGGCTCAGTGCTGACAGCTAGCTCAGAGCCTGGAGCCTGCTTCAGATTCTGTATCTCCCTCTCTCTCTGACCCTCTCCTGCTCACGCTGTCTCTCAAAAATAAATAAAAAACATTAAAAAAAAAGTTTTACTGGAATACAGCCATGCTCATTCAGTTAGGTACCGTCTACAGCTATTTTAACACTACAACTGCAGAGATGAGTAGTGTAACAAAGACCATAGGGCCTGCAAAACCTCAAATACTGACTATATGTCCTTTTACAGAAAAGGCTTACTGACCGATGCACTAGACTGTAAACCCCCTGAGGTATTATCAATGTTGTATTCATCTTTACAACCCTAGCATAGAGCTGGCACAACAGGACGGGTAAACTAAACTTTAGTCTGGTTAGGAAGACAGCTTTCTACTTCAAAAACTCTAACTGCACTAAAGTCTGGACTGTACATGAACAAGTCCTGGGGGGGGAAAAACTATGCAAAGAAATAAAATAAATACTGGAATGTGATAGAAGAGGAGCAAAAGGGAAAAAAAAAGGCAAACAATACCATTTGGTGGATGAAATAAGACATGAGATTCAAATAAGGAAAAGCCAAATAATTATTATTAGGAGCTACTAAAGTATAGTCCACCTTGAACCCCAAAACCATTCTGAAGGGCCAAAGGGAAGGAAGGTTTGTCAAGAGCTTGGCAAAATATACAATGACATTTCATTACCTGAAGCCATTTCCTACACATGGCATCAAACATGTAGATACAGTAACCACAGTCAGGTGGGAAAGGGAAATCAAATCATGCCAAACAGGAGAACTCACTGAAGTTGGAGAGACAAACATCTGTCAACGACTCCCATTCTCACTTGCTTATTCTTCCCCAGTCAACAGACACAAGTTACATTCCATTCAAGATACAGAGCAGTTCCCTGGCATTTCAGTGTGAAAACGGGCTCAGATGCTATAATCTCCCTAATTAACTCGCTGTTTGCTAAGCAGTGCCTTTTTCTGATTTCCAAAGGGAGCTGAGGCATAGCAAAAGGACACCGACTAAATAAAGAATGCTTGGGACCCTCATGACATTGAATTTGAGTAGCCTAGCTGTCAGGGGTAATTTAAATAGGAGTCTCAATTAGTTTAAAAGGACGCCATTTACAGTTGAGGTTGGCAGTCCCTCCCCAGGTAGCATGTTCAACCCAAACCACATCTCAAAGCTAAAAACCAACAACCCACAAGCTAACCTCCTGCAGCCATTCAGAGAGAGATCCAAAACCTGTGCTTGGCAGAAAGAGAATAAACTAGTGGGGACTCTACTATCATTACTAACAACTACCTGAAGCCAAACTGTTTCTTATTCATGGATGTGAATTTTAGTAGTTTGTGCTAGAAAGTCTCTAGGAATCATCAAAGGAGCAATTCCTAGTAAGGCTAATCACCCAAAAAAGACAACTAAAATTAACAAGCAATGCTCAGTAAATATTTAAATTACACAGATAAGTTAAGCAAGTGACACTTTCATAATGAAGTATCATTCAACCATACTAAACATACTAAGAAAAGATAGTCTGTTCTGCTATAAATCCTTGTTTTGAAAATATATGTTTGTTCTATTGTGATAAATGTAGTAGGGTACATTTTGAGCAGAACACAAATTTTACATCTCCTTATGCATGATTTTGTTCATGAGAAACACCGAGTGAATATAGGAAACTGCACTCAGCTGAACCGAGCTACACAGAAATATAAAATACACACACTCCAAGTATCTACCCAGCTACTGCAGTTCACCATGTGAACTCACATAAACCACACCTACCCACATCTGATATACTTACTCATAAAATTCCAAATAACCTTCCCTCCATCACTTCTCAAGAATCCACAAGCTACGATCCTTCTCTTTAAAAAGGAGGGGCACCTGGGTGGCTCAGTTGGTTAAGTGTCTGACTTCGGCTCAGCTCATGATCTCACGGTTCATGGGTTTGAGCCCCGCATCAGGTTCTGTGCTGACAGCTCTCTCTGCCCTCCCCCACCAACTCTTGCTATCTCAAAAATAAACTATATAAAAAAATTTTTTTTCAGGAATGGAACGGGGGTGGGGGTGCACTTAGGTGGCTTAGTCAGTTAAGCATGAAACTTTAGCTCAGGTCACAGTTCCACAGTTTGTGAGTTTGAGCCCTGTATCAGGTGACCTTGAGCCCCACTTCGGGATTCTCTCTCTCACTCTTACTCACTCGCTCTCTCTCAAAAAAAAAAAAAAAAAAAAAAAAAGTGGAATGGGAAGCTGTAGTCCTTCTGAAGCCCATTTCTGTAGGCAAAGTTCATTTCTTCTTCAAAACAGTACTTCTGTATTTCTAAATTTTTAAAATGTTTATTATTTTGAGAGAGAGAGAGACACACAGAGCATGAGTGGGGGGAGAAGGGGCGGGCAGACAGGAAGACACAGAATCCAAAGTGGGCTCCAGGCTCCCAACCTGTCAGCATAGAGCCTAGTGCAAGGCTCGAACCTACGGACTGTGGACGCGAGATCACGACCTGAGCCAAAGTCAGATGCTCAACTGACTGAGCCACCCAGGCACCCCAGTATTTTTATTTCTTAATCAGTGGATAATGTATAACACTGCACAACTGCCCTATTAGGTTCATATCTTTTTTTTAATATATCACTGAGTAAGTTTTTGAGTACTGTCCCCTAGCCCCATCTTCCCCTTAAGCTCTGTAGTTTTTACTGTGCGATTTTACATAGCACAGTGAATTTTAGGAATGTATGTTACATTATAACATTGTAAGAGAACTGATTGAATGTCCAATTAATAATTTAAAAAAGCAATCTGTAGGTTAGTATATACAGATAACCCCTGCTTTTCAAAAGTTCATGCTGTACCACTTCGCTTTTACAGAAGACCAACAACAGTACTGCTTTCGCTAACTGAAAGAAATCCAAAGAGGAATTTGACTTTTATGAAAAAAGTTGAAAAGCGAAACTAGCATTCAGCGTTTGCTTTGCAGTGCCACTACAGAGGCAGCGCGTCCCTCGAGTGGCCCCACCAAGCTCCTTCTCTGGGAACTACACTCGGCCTCTCAGCATCAAGCCACCAGAGCTCTGCACTGTGTCTGTGAGCATGTGGGCTTTGTCTGGCTTTACTCTGTGCATCCATTAGCAAGAGGCATCTTACGGTATCAGCACAGCCTAAAAGAGCATATTTTGGGAGTCTGGAAATGCTGAAGATTTTTTCTATACAAATTAATGGCAACGGTTTCTTTGCTTTACACCATCTCGGCTTACAAAAGGTTTCAAAGTAATGCTCTGTTTTCAGATAGCAGGGGATATGTGCAGAGTGCAATCCCATTTTTGTTAAAAAATATATTTCATGTGTCTACAGGTGTGTGTGTACATGTACACACTTATAAATGCTTGGAAAAACAGTCTGGGAGGGCCTCCATCAAATAATTAATGTGGTGTCTCTGAAGGCAAGAATACAAGAGACTCTCATTTTAAACTTTATGGACACTGATTTAGGTACAGTGGTATCTGTATTAATATTACTTTTGCAATTTAAAAAAATCCCCTTTAAAAAAAAATCTTTTCTAATACAAGGACTGAAAAGAGGATTATCATACAATCTGATCATGTCCTAGATTAAAATCCTCCTGCTTGGGGGCAGCTGGGTGGCTCAGTTGGTTAAACATCCAACTTCGGTTCAGGTCATGATCTCACATTTTGTGGGTTCGAGCCCTGCATCAGGCTCTGAGCTGACCACTAGCTCAGAGCCTGGAGCCTGCTTCAGATTCTGTGTCTCTTTCTCTCTCTGTCCCTCCCCTATTCACGTTCTGTCTCTCAAAAATAAATAAATAAATAAAATCCTGCTGCTTAAAATCCTTAATACTTGATATCCAAATTTCTCAGTATTTGAGAAGGATCTGCTCCCCCCCCCCACACCTTCTCCAGCCTCATTCCTCACTGTATACACTCAACTAAGATTTATTTAAACTCCTGTATATGAGGGTACTACGGATAAAGCAAGTGAACAATTAGATACGGACATCTCATAGAGCCCTGAATCCAGCAAGGGAAAGACCTTAACCAACAACAAAACTGTACCCAAAATTACTTAATTAAAAATGTGGTTACAAAGGGGAAACATCCAGGCTCAGGGATCAAAAAAAGCTTCCCTGGAAAATGGAAATGATATTTAGACTGACAATTTAAGGATAAGAATGGAACTGACAGAGAAGAGCACTGCAGAAAGAGAGAATGTACAATAGCAAAGAGTCAGAAAAGACCCTGGGCCCTTCATGGAAGAAGCCGGTATTACAGGGTGGGGGGAAAGAAGTATAAGGTATGCTCAGAAGTTGCAGGGGCCTAATCACGTGGGGCCCAGTAGACTACAGTACATATTTTGGACGTGATTTTGTGAGCAAACAGAAACAACTGAAGACTTTCAAGCAGGGAAGTGACAATCAGAAGTGTGTATCTGGAAGCTCACTTAGGTTACCATCTAAAAAAAGGCGCAGGGTGCCTGGTGGCTCAGTCGGGTTAAACATCTGACTCTTGATTTTGGCTCAGGTCCATGGGACTGAGCCTCACACTCATAGCATGGATCATGCTTGGAATTTTGTCTCTCCTGTCTCTCTGTCCCTAACTCTTGCTTGCGTGCATGCATACATACTCTCTCACTCAAAATTAATAAATAACCATTAAAAAAATAGTAAAACAAGGGGTGCCTCGGTGGCTCATTAAGTGTCCCACTCTTGGTTTCAGTTCAGGTCATGATCTTCTAGTTCGTGGGTCTGAGCCCTGTATCAGGCTCTGCTCTGAGAGCACAGAGCCTGCTTGACATTCCCTCTCTCTCTCTCTCTCTCTCTCTCTCTCTCTGCCCCTCCCCTGCTCACACTCTCTCTCAAAAAAAACAAAAGAAAAACAAAACAAAAACCTAAAAAAATTTTTTTAATTAAAAAATAATAATAAAAGAAAAAAAATGCCAAAGGAGGACCAAGAATAAATGTGAAAAGACCATCAGGAACTTTTTCACAAGTCTGTGGATTACTGATGAGAGCCTGGACTAGGATGGTGGTAGTGGAAATCAAGAAAAGTATATATCAATACAGTACAGCCTCCAGCCATACTGCAGTTCCCACGCCTCAGGTCTCCGAGTAGAAATGCCCTTGTATCATCCTTTAGCTGCAAAATGCTTCTTCATCCAGTCTTCCCTAACCCTGCCCAGATGAGGTGCCCTGACCCTGTGCTCCCAGAGCCTCTCATGCTCCCCTTTATCATAGCACTTGGCACACTGCACTCTAATCACATATGTACATTTCTGTCTTCCCGACATGACTGAGTGCTCCCTGAGGTTAAAGATCATTTTTGGTTGTTTTAATCTCTGTCTGTATCCCCAATGCCTAATCAGTCAAATATCAGTGAATAAATCCCCACTTCTTATCAACTACGGGTTCCAAGGAATGGCGAGAGCAAGCCAAGTTCTTGGGGCCGTCTCTAAAAAAGAAACTATGGGAAGCAGACTTGGGTCTAAGAAAGCAGGTGAAAACGGAAGAGTGGCTTCCTGGCTGGGAAAATGAGGAGCTATGAAACTGCAGACTCCTTCCCCCGGTGCTGGTGGTCTCTGAGCACAACCTCACAGATGTAAATTTAAGAGAAATTAAGGAAAGTAATTCCCCAAGAATAATTAGGCTGAAACTATATAAACAACTTCATGAATAATTTAAAAAAGAAATGACCAGGGGCGCCTGAGTGGCTCAGTCGGTTAAGCCTCCGACTTCTGCTCAGGTCAGATCTCACGTTTGTGGGTTCGAGCCCCGCGTCAGGCTCTGTGCTGACAGCTAACTCAGAACCTGGAGCCTACTTCCGTTTCTGTGTCTCCCTCTCTCTCTCTGCCCCTCCCCCTCTCATGCTCTGTCTCTCTGTATCAAAAATAAATAAAACATTAAAATTTTTAAAAAATGACCATTTTACTCCACTTATAATAATCTCCAATTATTTGAAATTTCTACTAAAAATACATGCATATATTAGTAAAATAAAAAATAAAATAATAAAACTTTATAGATCTAATGACAGTCCATAAACTGCAAATGTCTTCTCTGAGATGCACATAAGAATAAAAATATAAACTTATAAACATATTACTTAAAAATTAATGAAGCACAATGAGAGAGAGAGAGATCTATAGAATATTAGTTACAACCTTAACCTTTAGGAAGGATATTCCCCAACCTTAAGGCCAAGGTCAAAAAAAGCCATACAATGCTTTCTCAAATTGTTGTTGCTGCTTTCTCAGCAGCATTTATGTTTATTTTAATGTTTATTGATTTTTGAGAGAGAGGCATAGAGCACAAGCAGGGGAGGGGCAAAGGGAGTGGGAGACACAGAATACAAAACAGGCTCCAGGCTCTGAGCTGTCAGCACAGAGCCCAACACAGGGCTCGAACCCACAAACTGTGAGATCATGACCTGAGCCAGAGCTGGAGGCTGAACTGACGGAGCCCCCCAGGCGCCCTGCTGCTTTCATTTTATAGACAGACAGTGGAGCTAACCCAATAGAATGATTTCTCTTACTCAAATAGGCTTCCAATTTGGGGCTGCAAACTAGAAGAGGGTAACAGTGAGAGAGTCTGCCTTCAGAGTCTCCCCTGAAGCACCCCTATGCAGATCATGGCCCATAGCAAACTGGAAGTTTCATTCATAAGCAATGTCTACTTTCCAAGTTATATAGAAAAGAGCTAAAGAAGGACAGAAAAAGAGAAATGTCAATTTTAAAATAAACCCCAAAAAAGTCCTCCTATCTTACTACTTTTGATTCATTCTTAGCAACCACGTCTCCAACTTCAAAGAGAAAAAAGTAAACATCAAAAAGCCCCTACCTCATCTCTCTCTTCTAATACCCACAAACTTACCTGATCCCCAATTACCTGCTTCCATTTCCCTCAAGCATAAGAAAGAGGGATCTCTCAGCCTCATTCAGGCTAATCACTGCACTTGTTGGGCTCCAGATTCTACTCCCTTCCAACTCTCTGCAAGGACCTCTCCCTGCCGTCTATCTCCTTCCTCTCTTAGATCTTCAGCCTATTTATCACTGTTTTTCCCTCGAGTGACTGAACCTGCTCTCATGACTTCAATTCCACCTATAAGGGGATGCCTTCAAATATCTTTATCTCTAACTTAGAACACTCTCCTCAGCTTTAGGTATGTTAGCCTTTAAATCTCTCTTCAATGTTCTACAGAAATCCCAGCATGTCCAAAACTAAACTCCCTGTTTTTCTCTTAAAACCAACTCTACCTCTATTTCCTATTTCAAGGACCAGTACTCACCCAGTTTCCAAGCCAGAAACATCTAAATAGGTATTACTTTTGACCTCCTCTTGTCCTTCAGCTCCCCATGTCCCATCAGGTCCTTTGGATCCTGCCTCATTAATATATATTGCAGGTCTCTGCACTTCTCCCCATCCTCAGAGCTATTTCCTGGTTCAGATCTTTTTCACATCTTAGATTACTGTAGCAAACTCTTATTCTTATTTCTAATCTTTTTTTAATGTTTTATTTATTTTTGATACAGAGAGAGACAGAGCATGAGAGGGGGAGGGGCAGAGAGAGGAGGAGACACAGAACCGGAAGCAGGCTCCAGGCTCTGAGCTAACTGTCAGCACAGAGCCTGACGCGGGGCTCGAACCCACGAACATGAGATCTGACCTGAGCAGAAGTCGGAGGCTTAACCGACTGAGCCACCCAGGCACTCCTTATTTCTAATCTTACCCTTCAAACTTTTCACACAGCAGCCAGAGTTGTATTTCTAAAATGTGTATCTGACAAGTTACTTCCTTAAAGCATTCAGTAGCTCCCTGCTGCCTTCAGGATAAAGGTCAAATTCTTTATGGCATGACCCTTTCAGATGTGGTCCCAGCTCATCCCACCATTCACTCCACTATGAATTTTACTCTCTAGGCACAACAAACCAGCCATGTGCAGTTTTCCAACTATGCTCTCTTTCACTCTAGCTTCACAAAATCACAACAGAATTCGAAAGCATCATACTGGTGACTCCAAACCCAAAGCAGCAAAAAATTGTCATCGTATACTAAGTAAGTCATCCTCTAGAAAAACTAGTTTTACTAAATTCTACAGTGCCACATAGTGGTGAGAGAGGGAAGCCTGTAATAAAGAGAAAGAAGTGTAGCTGGAGGTGAGAGACGACATCAGAGAGCCTGAAGTGATTTACCTTCCCTGTGATTAATGGTAAATGTCTGTGCACTGCCTCTCAGTTGCATGTACTGGGGCACCCATGTTTACTTAGCTAGTCTTGCTCATTAGATCACCCTCAGCAACTTACATCACTTGGGCTCAAGCTGCCCAGCCCATTCTCCTGCTCAGAATCCTTCCCAGACTCAGTGCCCTGGGAGGACCGAGGATGTGATGGATGGATCCAGATCTCTAAGCGAGTGGTATCATCTCCAACATGCCGGAAAGTAGACTTCTTTCCTTTCCGCCATTGGTCAGGGCTCAGTTCCAATTCCTCGTGTTGCTTTTTTTCCATCTGTTCTGCCTGTACAATATACAAACACATTAAGCTCAGACTCTCCTGGCATTCAGCTAATAAAAAGAGGCATTCACCTCACCTAAGTTTGTTGCCCAGGGGCTATAAAAAGTAAAGACTCTGCTATAGTCCCAAAGTAGCAAAGTATCATCCGCTTTGTCTCAAAGGCATTATTAATTCCATAAATGAGATGCACACCAAAGGGCCCTGGAGAACTTTCCTCAAGATGAGTTTGGTTCTGCACAGGGGCTCACTGACTCCATCAGCACAGCCCAATGGAATCCCTTGGGGACATTATAAGTCATTCCCCTGAGGACACAGAGGCACTAAGAGAAACACTTTCTTTTAGGAAGGAATGAGTCTGCCTGCATCCCCACTCACCTTTCGTTTAGTCTCTTCAAACAAGCTCATGAGACTCTCCTTGGCAGTCAGGATAGGGTTGCTGGCAGCTAAACTGCGCATATAGTAATAAACAGCATCGAGCTTCCTCCTCTGCAGAAAGAGTCCAGAGACATCGAGTCAACCAATTTTCTTTCTGACTCCAGCCTGAGTCAGCTGACCTAGAAAATCACTATCTCTCCCAGGCTGTGAGGAATTCCAATAAGAAAATGAGAATGCTATCCATGGGAGAAGATATGGCACCTGCATCAGAGATCTCCTCTTGCACAGTATGTATCATAAGCCAGGTGCTCACAAGGGGAAGAAAAGAATGAAGAGCCTCATGAAATAGAAAATCCAGTTACCTTTTGGTTTTGGAAAAAGAAAATGTTCAACTCACTAATTATTATTTAAGAAATTATAAACAACAATGGCAACATCACTGATTAAGCATAGAGAGACAAGTGACCATCACCTTATAGATTTTACCTCTAAACCTAAGGACACTGCCCCATAGGCATTATTATTCCCGTTTTAGAAATGAGGAAACAAAAGCTCAAGGAGATTGTTGTCCACAACATAACTTGTCCAACAAGATCTCCAAGCCAAACCCCGGCTAAGCCAATATATGAACCCTGGTCTGTCTGGTTCCTAAGTTCAAGTTTTCACTCTACCACACTGACTCTACGGAGGAAGGGAAATATAAACTATTAGCCAATGAATTCAGCAAAAAAATACTTCAAGTCTGTTTTACAACCAGTTAATATGGAAAAGTAGTAAAAGATGGGGAGGTCAGAAAGGAGGAAAAAAGACAGTGAAATAAATTAGGGAGAAGGAATGTCAAAATCCCTTTCTCTCTTCAAGTTCATATACACTTTTCCCTTTCTTTCCAGTCTCAAAATGCTTCTAGAATACTAACTTTCTCTCCCCAGTAACTCATTCCCCAAAACCTGCATCTTAAACAAACAAACAAGAACAACAACAACAAAAACTTTTCATCTTAGATTCAGCTAGCATGACTAAAGGTACACATTCTAAGGTCAACTGCCTGAGATTGAACTGGTCCTGCCATTTATTAGGTATAACCCAAAAGAAATCAACCTAGAGGTTTTCTTATATGTAAATTGGAAACGTTTACACACATATGGCTCCCAAAAAGATTATCATTCATATAATGCATATACTTTAACAGAATATGACACACTATTACAGTCAGTTAAATGGGGGCTGTTTTTTAAGATTTTATTTTTAAGTAATCTCTAATATACCCACTGTGGGGCTCAAACTCACAACCCCGAGATCAAGAGTTGCATGCTCTACTGACTAAGCCAGCCAGGTACCCCCAATGGGGGCTATTTTTAATATTATTCCAATCAATACTAATCTCAGTGTATACCACTCACTTGATTTTAGGCTGTTTTGTCGATTCTACAATGATTTTTTCATATTTTCACTTCCCTGAAATTGAGATACAACTCACAATCAATATCCACCATTATGTCTCGTTTGTAATAATTCACATATTCTTTCTTAGTGGTCCAGAAAATAATGGTGCATCTAACAATCAACACATCACATTTCATGAAGGCTAATTTGCATCACTGTCTACACATCTGACTTGTCTTCTCCACACTTTTTTTCAGGGCAGAAATCATACCACATATTCATCACTCAGAGCACCTAGCAAAGCACTGTGCACAAGCATGTTCTCACTGAATTCTTGAGATTCACTGAACTACTGATAGAGGACACAGAAAACTGAGGAAGTGAGGCTAAAAGACAACTAGGATAACAGAGAGACAGAAAAAAAGGAAAAGAGCTTGAAAGGACTACTAATTTAGGTCAGAGATCTATGAAAGAAAAATATACCAACTTAACCAGAATGGGGAAAAAGCCATTGAGGGAATTCAATAAAGTTGTAAGACTAAGATCAATGATCAAAAATCAATTTACTTCTATACACTAGTAATAAATAGCTTTAAAGAGAAATTAAGAAAATAATTCCATATACGATAGCATCAAAAAGAATAACATACTTAGGAATAGATTTATAACCAAGTATAAAAGTGTAAAACTTATACACTGAAAATTATATAACGTGTCTGAAAGAAATTAAAGAAGACCTAAGTAAACCAAAACATCTGTGTAAATACTCCCCAAAGCAACTACATGGTCAAAGTAATTCTTATGAAAATCCCAATGGCTCTTTTGTCAGAAATGCGAAAAAAAAAAAAAAGCTAATCCTAAAATCCATATGGAGGGGCGCCTGGGTGGCTCAGTCGGTTAAACGTCCGACTTCAGCTCAGGTCATGATCTCACAGTTCGTGGGTTTGAGCCCCGCATCAGGCTTTGTGCTGACAGCTAGCTCAAAGCCTGGAGCCGGTCTTCATATTCTGTGTCTCCCTCTCTCTCTCACTCTCCGCTGCTCATGCTGTCTGTTTCTCTCTCTAAGATAAATAAAAACAGTAAAAATAAATAAATAAATAAATAATCCATATGGAATTACAAGAAACCCCAAATAGCCAAAATAAACTTGAAAAAGAAGAATAAAGGTGGAAAACTCATATGTCCTGATTTCAAAATTGACCACAAAGCTACAGTAATTAAAAGAATGCTGGCATTGTTAGCATAAGGTGGACATATGGGTCTGTGGAAGAAAACTAAGAGTCTAGAAATAAACCTATGTATCAACTGATTCAACAAGGATTCCAAGACCAGCCAATAGGGAAAGAACATTCAACAAATGGTACTGGAAGGATTGATATCCATATGCAAAAGAATGAAGGTGGACTCTTATTTGACACCATCTACAAAAATTAATGAAAAATAGATCAAAGATCTAAATACAGGAGCCGTAACGATAAAAATCTTTGAAGAAAACACAGATATATAGCTTCTTAACTCGGAATTTGATAACAGTTTCAAAGCTATGACACAAAAGCACAGGCAACAAAAGAAAAGATAGATAAATTGGACTTCATCAAAATGTAACACTTTTGGGCATCAGAAGACGTTATCAAGAAAGTGAAAAGACAGGAGCACCAGGATGGTTCAGTTGGTTAAGCATCTGACTCTTGATTCCAGCTCAGGTCATGATCTCACAGTTCATGTGTTTTAGCACTGGGGCTCTGTCAGTGCAGAGGCTGCCTGTGATTCTCTGTCTCCCTCTCTTGCTGCCCCCTCTCCCTCTTCTCTCTCTCTCAAAAATAAATAAACTTAAAAATTTTTTAAAAAGAAAAAAATGGGCAAAGGATTTTAACAGACATTTCTCCAAATGGCCAGTAAGTGCAGCTCAATACCGTAAGTCATTAGGGAAATGCAAATCCAAACCACAATGAGATACTACTTCAAAATCAATAGAGTTGTAGGTTAGCAACAAACTGATTCTAAAGTTTAGACAGAAAGGCAAATCCAGAATAGACTACACATTACTAAGGAAGAAGAACATGGTAGGAAGACCAATCTCCCCGATTTCAAGACTTACGATAAAGCTACAGTAATTAAGACAATGCCGTACTGCCCAAGAACAGCCAAAGAGATCAATAGAATGTAAGAAGAAACCCAGAAAGAGACCCACACAAATACAGCCAACTGATCTTTGACAGAGGAAGAAAGGCAATTTAATGGAGAAAGGATCATCTTTTCAACAAATAGAGCTGAAACAACTGGATATCCACATGCAAAACAATGAATCTATGCACAGACCTTAAACCTTTCACAAATAACTCAAAATGGATCACAGAACCTAGATGTAAAATGCAAAACTACAAAATTCCTAGAAGATCACACAGGAGAAAATCTAGGTAACCTTTGGTTTGGTGAAGAGTTCTTAGATATTAAACCAAAAGCACAGTCCACAAAAGAAAAAGTTGATAAGTTGGATTTTATTAAAATTAAAAACCTTGTTCTGTGCTGAGAAAATGAAAAGATAAGCCACACACAGAGAAAATAAATATTCACAAAACACGTATCTGATAAAGGACTAGTATTCCAAAATATACTTTTGGGGGTACCTGGGTGGTTCAGTCGATTAGGCATCTGACTTCAGCTCAGGTCATGATCTCGTGGTTCATGAGTTTGAACCAATATCAGGCTCTCTGCTGACAGCTCAGAGCCTGGAGCTTGATTTGGATTCTGTGTGTCTCTCTCTGCCCCTCCCCCACTCACACTGTCTCTCTCAAAAATAAACAAACATTTTAAAAAATTCAAAATACTGGGGTGTCTGCATGACTCAGTCAGTTAAGCAGCTGACTTCGGCTCAGATCACTGCAGTTTGTGGGTTTGAGCCCCACATCAGGCTCTGTGCTGACAGCTCAGAGGCTGGAGCCTGCTTCGAATTCTGTGTCTTCCTCTCTCTCTGACCCTCCCTTGCTTGTGCTCTGTTTCTGTCTCAATAATAAATAAAACATTAAAAAAAATTTTTTAATTCAAAATATACTCTTAAAACCTAACAGTAAGAAAAAAAATTTCAAAATAGGCAAAAGATCAAGATGCCTCACAAAGAAGATAAACAGATGGCAAATAAGCATACAAAAAGATGCTCCACATCATATGTCATTAGGGAACTGCAAAGTAAAATGAGATGGTAACACTACACACCTATCAGAATGACCAAAATCCAAAGCACTGGCAACACTGAATGCTTATGAGGATGCAGAGCAACAGGAACTCCCACCCACTGCCAGTGGGATGCAAAATGGCACAGCTACTTCAGAAGACAATTGGCAGTTTCTTCCAAAACTACATCTACTTTTACCATACAATCCAGCAATTAAACCCCTAGTATTTATCCAAATGAAATGAAAACAGATGTCCACACAAAGCCCTGCACGCAAACATTTACAGCAATTTTATTCATAATTGCCAAAACCTGTAAGCCACCAAGATGTCCTCCCACAGGGGAATGGATAAACAAACTGTGGTACATCCATACAATGGAATATTACTCAACAATAGAAAGAAAAGAGCTATCAAGCCACAAAAATAAACCTAAATGCATATTACTAAATCAAAGAGGCAAATCTGAAAAGGCGACATACTGTATGGTTCCAACTATAGGACATTCAGGAAAAAGCAAAACTACAGACACAGTAAAAATTAAGATTGCTAGAGGTTTAGCGAATGACTGGGGATGAAAAGGTGGAGCGTGGAGCACAGGGTATTTTTAGGACACTGAAACTACTCTGTATGACACTACAATGATGGATACATGTCATTACAGGTTTGTTCAATCCACAGAATGTACCCAGAGTGTAAAAGTGAACCCTAATACACACTATGGACTTATTTAGTGATAACGTATCAATGCTGTCTCATCAATTATAAACAAATGTACTACACTAATGCAAGGTGTTAATGACTGGGAAAATTGAGTAGAGTTGAGGGAATATATGGGAAATCTGTACTTTCTGCTTAATTCTTCTCCAAATCTAAAACTGACCAAAAAGTAAAAAAAAAAAGAAAAAATATTAAAGAAAAAAATGTCTCTAAGGTGGGGGAGAGGGGATCTATTAATCCACAATGAGATATCCCTTCACACTCACTAGGCCAGTCATAATAAAAAAAATAATAAAAATCACAAATGTTGGTGAGAACGTGGAGGAACTAGAACCCTTGTACATTGCTGGTGGGAATGTAAAATGGTTCAGCCTCTACGAAAAAGTTTGGTGGTCCCTTAAAAAGTTAAACACAGAATTACCATACAACCCAGAAATTCCACTCCTAGTTTGTTTTTTTTGTTTTTGGGTTTTTTTTTAACGTTTATTTATTTTAGAGAGAGAGACACAGAGTGTGAGCAGGGGACGGTCAGAGAGAGAGGGAGACACAATATCAGAAGCAGGCTCCAGGCTCTGAGCTGTCAGCACAGAGCCCGATGTGGGGCTTGAACCCACAAACTGTGAGATCATGACCTGAGCTGAAGTCCGCCACTTAACTGACTGAGCCACCCAGGTGCCCCTGTTTTTGTTTTTGAGAGAGAAAGAGATAGAGCACTTGGGTGAGAGAATTGAAGAAGGAAATGAAGAGAGAGAGAGAGAGAGAGAGAGAGAGAGAGAGAGAGAGAATCCCAAGCAGGCTGTGTTGTCAGCTCAACATGGGGCTCGAACTCCATGAGATCATGACCTGATCCAAAACCAAGAGTCAGATGCTTAATCGACTGAGCCACCCAGGCACTGCTCCACTCCTAGGTATCGATCCACTTAGAAGAACCGAAAACAGATATTCAAACAAATACGTATACTTGACAAAGCACTATTCACAATAGCTAAAAGTTGAAAACAATCAAAACATCCATCAATTACTGAATAAGTATGGCATATCCATGCAATGGGAATATTACTTGGCCATAGAAATGAAGTGTTGAGACATCCTACAACATAAACGAACCTCAAAAACTTTATGCTAAAATGAAGAAGCCAGATATAAAGGGCCACATACTATGATTCCATTTACATGAAACATTCAATAGATCCTGAGACAGAAAACAAACCAATGATTGCCAGAGGCTGGGAGGTGGAAGGAATGGAGAATAATGGGTATGGGGTTTCCTTTTGGGGAGAAGAAAATGTCTTAGAACTAGACAGAGTTGATGGTGGCACACTATGCTAATGTACTAAAAAGAATAAAAAGTGACTGAAGATATTCAATGGATTCTGAAGGAAGTGTACCCGTAAACCACGGTATTTAACCAATAATTTCAATCCATAATTAAGTACTAGGAATTTTTTGGAATTTCTGTGGAGCAAAGGGGAATAAAATTTTTAATTCATTGTTCATTTGGGCAACAAATTTTACAGCATTAGGAAAACTCTCCCTGCTAAATGACATGTTAGCTGCTTTACACTTAAATCTTTGACACTGACCACTGACCTTTCCCCCTTCAACTCAGCTTCCTCACTAGGGCTCCCAAGGCTCTCTGTTAGCAGTACATTTAGAGAAGTTTGGTAAGATCTAGAAAAATACAATTTGGAACTAAGTGCTTCTGCTAAGGAGGCTCCTTAGGTGGAAAGCTAAGAGGAATAAGGGGATTATCTGGGTAAAAGAAGAATCTGACTACTTAAGGATAGGTGAGGATTTTAAGGAAGAGTGAACAGGATCCTTATTTTCCTTCTGGAAATGAGTAACCTCATTAAACAGGACAGGGAAGGGAAGCAACAAGATAAAATTCAGAGCAGAAACCTTGGTCAAAAACAGAGTGGTGTTTGGCTGGAGCATAAGCATTCCCTTAGGAACTTAAGGACAATGAAAGTGGATCAAGCACAGATTCAACCGAAGCAAGGAATCACTGACAACTTACCTCTGAAAGGAACAAAAGGAAGTTGAGGATGGGTGGCAGAAAAGGGTATTCTTTGGGTTTAGAGTTCAGATGAATTTTAGCTCCAGGAGCTGATACTATCAAAATTCATTCTTTCTAAGATACTGCCTACAAAACACTTCCCCTGTCCATAAGATTGCTTACCGTATACACTGCCAGCAGAGCCAACTGGTTATAGGGGCGCCCATTCTTGGGAGCAATATGCTGGGCCTTTAGGTACCAACTGGAATAGAAAAACAGTAAAAAATGCTAGCTCCACATCAACTCTTTCCCATTTCATCACTTGATAGCCTTTCCTGCTTAAGACATAAGCTGGAATGTTGGACGTAACACTGGAGTGGTAAAGCCTGGTAACAGAGACCAATAGGGACAACTGTAGGACTTCCATATGGGAGGAGGCTCAGGTGGCCCATTGCTCTTAAGAGAGCTTAGCTTAAAGGTACAAGGAAAGAGAAGCAATGAACAAGAGGCAAAAGTACCTGCGTGCTTTCCCGTAGTTTGATGTGTCATTGGCTTGTTCCCGATACCTAGCAATATCTCCTTGGCAAATCATACATCGCTGGGCACTGATCAAAGCATATTTTACCTTCAGAAAAAATGATCAGTTAGCAGTGCACCCAAGAAACTCTAACTTCAATCCCAAAGGACAGGGATGGGATCAAAGTGACAGAGCAGCATTAATAAGGCACTAGTAGTCCTCAACAAAGTAAAAAGTTTTCAGTCTAAACTTGGCTAGCAAAAACCAGCCAACAACGTGATGCAAAATTTAATGAGAAAGAATGGCAGAAACAAAAGGGGGTCATTCTTATTTCAAGTCCCAGGTAAAGAAAAGAAAACATTTTGAAACTAGGAGTCAGGAAACCTGACTATGTTAGAGTTGTGTGATTTTACATAGGTCTTTGGGACTGTTTGGGGGAACTCAAGTTTCTTCATCTGAATGTAGGAATTCCACAGGGTAAGTGGAGAAAATAAGTGTTAAATACTTCACAAAGTGATATACAAATATTAAGACAACTGTTTATTCTTTTATTTTCCCATCATCATTATAGTCTCTCTCTCCTCAAACTATTAATATCACTGTACTGTGTTACTGCCTTACATCCACTTTGCAAAACAATAACATTCCCCTTGATCTAATAATATAGTTAGACTTTAGCAAACACCTACAACATAGTTGTAGTTCTCGCTCCCTTTCCATATATGTTTTCTCATTAATGGGCTTAGTATCTGTCACTCTTGAGAAAACAAGAGTTTTCTCAATCCCAAGACATGTGTCCAACCAAAAAACCTAAGAAGCATGACTTCATAACATATAATACCACTCCACTTCACACACAAGAAGTTAACACATGACAGAGTAAAGAACAAAGCTTCAAGAAGTAGATTCTGACCCCTTATCAAGGCTCATCCACGAGCTAAATAACTAGCTGCTGCACATCAGCCTCCCAATACATAACAAATGCGTCCCTGAGCAAAGTTACATACCACTATATGTCACATACCTTCAGAGTCCTCACTATTCTGCACATTCTATGAATGAACACCAAGAACCCTTGGTAATTAACTGCTAAAACACCAATAAAACCAATGATGTTTCCATACTATAGCACTCTGCCATCTCGATGGGAGGAAGAAAAAAAACAAATTCCACCAAAGGCTCTCCACCATCCTTAGGATGAAGTCCCAGATGATCTAGCTTCTGTTCTCCTCTTCAGCATCACTTCCTACTTCTCTCTGGGCCTCTGTCAGACTAGACTTTTCTCAGTTTTCCTAACACACCATGCTCTTTCCCACTTCAGGACCTGAAGGACCTGACCCATTTCTCTCCAGAGAATGTTCTAGCATCTTCACATACCCCTTCACCTGGCTAACAACTCACATATTCTGCCCTAGCTTCAGTGCGACTTCCTCAGTGTTCCATGATCCTCTAAACCCCTGTACATTATACCTGCACCACGACACCCTCTGCAGAAGTCACTGCATCTGCAATTACTAAATCGAACATCTGTACTCACCCCTAATCACAACGCAGAGTACTAACCACTATACGATCACGGCAACTCACCCCTAATCAAACTCTAAACTCCAAGAGCTGAGATCATGACTTTCTTGTTCCACAATGAATTATGTGTGCCTAGAAAGCCACATGGCATGTAGGGGGATCTCAATAAATACTTATTGATTAATGACAGAGTTTGCACACAGCAATCATCAGAAGGAGTAGAAAGGCAAGAGGAAGTCTCTGCTCCATAATTCATATGCCTTTCTCTAATTAGCCTTTAACCGCTTCCTTTCTTTTGGCCCTTTTCTCTCAATATATAAATATGCTTAAGCCTCTTCCACATTAAAGACAAACTTCTCTTGACACTATGTTCTCTTTTAACTCCTACCTTCCCTCCTTGCCTTCACAGCCAAGGTTCTTAAAAGAATGGTCTATATTACTCCCTTCCTTGTATCTCCTCTCACCTCTTATTCCCTATAATCTGGCTTCTATTCTCTCCAACGGAAATAAATTGTAATAAAGTCATCCGATCCATTGGACACGTTGAGTAACCTTAACATTTGATGACTCTACAGCACTTTACAATTCTATCCACTACCACCTTGAAATCTGATCCCCCCTACTCTCTGGCTGACTGGCCAGTAGCCTAGCATCCCATCTTCTGCTTCAACTATTACTTATACATTGATGATTTCTGAATCTATATCACCAGCTTAGCTCTTTCTCCTGAGCTTCAATCAGACCAGAATATTTATTTATTCATTTTTAAGTTCCTCCACTTAAGCACAGTCAAAACTGAACTATTAACTTCTTCCTTCCCAGCCATTCTCCTAGGCCATACACTGGAAAATGATCTAGACTCTTTATGCCTCCTGTCTCATCATTCACACCAAATCTACCAGCAAGTTAATTATATTTCCCTTAGATCTTTTCAATTTGTCTCCTCTTTTCCACTTCCATTACCTCTACCTTAGTTCAGGCTCACAACCTGACTCTCCTACATCCACTCTTGCCCAAACGCATCCATTTGCCAGAGTGACTAGCTCTAAGAAGAAATCTATGCTATCCATTTACTGAAAATCAACCAATGACTCCTCATCGATTCCAAATAAAGTCCAAACTCTTCAGGAGGGCATACAAAAGGTTCTGATCTATCCCTTTTACTTCATTCGTGTTATCTCCTACAACAGCCTGACTCCACATTACAGAAACCAACATACTGAACTTCTTGCACTTTCTAACAAGGCCTAATTCTCTCTTACTGAACCTTGTACTTCCCCTTCCACTCCCGGTCGTATTTCAAGACCTGATAGTCTCTTAGAAGTTTTCCTTGACCCCCCTAGTCTGAATCAGAGCCACTTCACTCTGTGCCCTTTCAACACTGTATATATAACATTACAATAGTACTTGTTATAATTGTTGGTTTAATCAGTCTGTTCCCACAGTGGACTTTCATTCTGTATCTTCAACACTCAGCACAGTGCTTAGCACATAACTAACACTGGATAAATGCTTACTAAATGGATGAATACATTTAAGATATAGAAGCTGGCTTACTGTCTTGCGTAATGGCTTGCTGCGAATGGCAAGACCATCCATGTAGTCCTCCAGTTTGAACTTGTAAGTAACCTGCAGCTTCTGAAGCAAACTATCAAAGAAGTCACTACCCTATAAAGACAAAAAATAAGAAACAGCTGAATCAGGCTGTTCTGATCCCATCTACCCACCAGGAACTGGGTTAGAGAGCCTGTCCACAGTTCTGCTAATGCTCAGTCATCCCATGTAGAGAAGCACGCACAGTATTTACTGGTCAACAACTAACACAAGACAAATCCATAGCATAAGCCCCTCTATGGTTTTAAAAATATGAACACACACACACACACACAAACACACACTCGTGCATGCACACTTTCTCTCCCAACAACAACCCTCCCTCCAAACAAGACATTCAGAAAATTTCCAAGCTTAGAACTAACTCCAAATGCCAGTTAGTTATAATCGCAAGGAAGCAACAGGGTGGGGTAGGCCTAAACCCAAGAAAAGACATCAAATTTTTTGTCAGTGTTCTGCCATAAATCATATTTCAGGTGATAAAAACCCATCACAACTAGAGAATGCTGAAGCCTTTATCCTGAGGACAAAAAGATGATGGTTTACCTCATCCAAGAGCTCCAAAAGTCTGTTCCGAATCTGCTCCGGGTTCTCAACATTCGGATCCTTGAGAAGCTGCCTGAACTTCTCAATCACCTGATAGAAAGCATTCTTCCACAGGATCTGATCCACATTCTGATTATCAGAGAACTCAATATCTAATAGGATACAGCGCTCATATAGCTGCAGCAGTTCAGCTCTGGAATAAAATACATGCAACTTCTAGCTCCAAATACAACACAAGAAAGACTAGACCCAAGATTTGAGCTTCTTGCAAATTAAACACCTTCCTTGGCAGGAAATCCAAAATGCCACCAGGTACAGTACTCATCTGACTTTCCACTCTGTGCAGCAGAATGTCATCTAAAGACAGTTATGTCTAGGAGAGTAGTTTTTTCCCCATATGCCTCCACCTAAATTTAACAGCTGAAATAAGATCTTCACCACAAGTTATATGCTGTTCACTTCTTGGCATTCTGGAAAGTCTTTCCTTTTCCATTTCCAGATTCCATGTTCTGTTAAAAAATTTTTTTTCTTAAAGAAAAAGTGGGAAGCATAATCATTACTAAGACTAGAAACAAAATTTTCTGTTTTTTCCAAATGCCCCTTCCATATACAACGCAATGTGAAAGGGCATTAACACCCAGTGACCTGCCTTAAAAGTGACCTTCCTCAGCCACAGGAGCCCATATGCCTCCCGCTTATCCCTATTCCCCTCTAGCTGGGATGGGACACACCATACCTGAGCTGAGCCATCTTCTCCAAGCCCTCTGGACTGATGCGGTCCCTGGAGAGCAGGTTGCTGAGCTGCAGTTCCTGGTTGTCAGCCACTCGGAGAAGCCTATGTAGCTCCTGCTGCTGCATGTTCCTCATATGTTGTTCCATCTCCTCAGGACTCATGGTGCTGGCAGGAAGAGGGCCACAAACATACTGTCCTGCTGGAGTCGGGTAGCCTGGGTAGTAAGGCCCAGGGTACACACCATTCGTAGGGCCCACGGGGTACTGCAGAGGGCTATAGCCCGTATAAGGATACTGGGAGGCAGGGCCTGGTGTCCGGGGATAATAATAGGGATTGTCAGAGTTTTGAAACTTATAGTAAGATGCTGGGGCCTGGCGGGAGTCACCCCAAGAAGTGGGGCTGACTTCATCATCAGTGTCCAAGAAATGCAGCTGGGGTGTCTGGCTCTTTAGAGCAGGTTTCTGATCAGGATTGTTTGGGTCCCATAATCGTCGAGTGGTGCCTCCTCGGCCCCAACTCCGAGATCCCTTACTACCAGATCCAAATAAAAGCCGAGGTCCCAAAGGTGCAGACTCTGGAGAACCGGCTGAATTGACAGATAGGGTAGTATGGGCAGGCAGAATCAGAATGCCTCGCCCCTGGCCCCGAAGTTCCTGCTTCAGGTTTTTGGACTCCTGCTTCTCAGAGCCTTTGCCCCCCCTGCTCAAGCCTTTGTCAGGCCTTATCCTATCCACATCCTCCCTGGATGATCTCACCATGGGGGAATCTTTGTTCATGGTTTCTGCATCAAAAGTGACATGAAGTGTGCCTCGATTTTCTTTCCCATTGCTTTTCTGTTCTCCCTCCCCACGGCCAGACCAGCTTCTTTCTAAATGTTTCTTCCTTTCCGAGCTCCTCCTGGGTCCATCAGACTCATCAATTCTGTCCTCATCTAAAGAGTCAGTTGAGGACATAGATACTTGCTTCTTCAGTCTCGGCCTCTCCTTGGTCCTATCCTGTCGGCGGCGGCGACATCCGTTATCAGTCAGGCCAGCCCCCTCAGCACTGTTGTTGCTGCCAGCTGAGCTGGTACTGCAAGTGCGGTATCGGTTCCTCCGTTTGTCTGAGCGAGAGTAGCGCTTTGCAGAACCCAGCTTCCCCTGTGCTGGGTCATCGTTCACTTTCTTTATCCCCTCCCCCTTTTCAATCCTCTTTCCTTTTTCTCCCTTTGCAACCCTTACTCTGTCACCATTGAGGCTCTTTTCTGCCTCATCTTTGTCTGGTTTATTGACAACCTCCTCTTTCACATTTCCCCTATATTCATCTTCTTCTACTCTCAGTTGTTCCACCTGGTTGAGAATTTCTTCCTCACCCACCCTGCTAGTCGATTCTTTGGTAACAGTCTGCAAACGCCTTCCAGGCTGGTATATCTGCATGTCAGGTTTCTTTGTTCTCTTGATAATTCTTAGACTTCGATCCTCTTGTCCCGAAGTCCTAGGAAAGGACTCCTGTACCCGAGTATTTTCTGGATCTACAGGACCATTTTGGTGTTGATTATTCAGTTCCTTGCAGCCATCTTTAATGAGCTGTGTACCATTTCCAACAGAAGAGTCTCTGTCATTAACAATTTCATCTTTAAATTCGTCACTCCCAGAAGGTTCCTTGATTTTAGGTTTGTTCCTTAGCCGGGAAAGACCAGGCTTATAGATTTCCAGATCTGGGCGCCTGTTATCTTTGCGCTGCCTGGGTTCCTTCATGTTTTCTGCAATGTTGGAGTTTTGGGGAGGAACAGGTAGAAGAAAAGAATAAAAGGGGAGGGAAGGGAAAAAAAAAATCTGTCATTCTGGTAAAGTAACAAAAAGCCAAGCAAGAATTACACATCGAAATGCTAATACTGGTGGAGGTGAAAGGAAATTTCCGAAGCAGAAATGCCACAGGTTAACGGTGTTTGTTCAGCAACTGGCAAGCCTAAGAACTTCATAATGTTTGAGCTACCTAAACTTGGGTTAGGGAAACAGGGGGAAAAAAAAAAAACATTATACTCTCTTGTGTTACGCAAGTCATATCCAGATCCCCAAGACCCCAAACTACCTCACTGCCAGAATAAAAGATCTCTAGCCATTTGAGCATCAGCCTGTTTTCTGCTATGGAGCCCTTGGATCCATCTTAGTCTTTTCTTCTAGTGCCTCTAACATTTTTCAAGGGTGGCTAAGTCCTTTTTAATACAGGAGGAGTAGTTTATGGGAAAGGAGAAAAAGAGGTGTATGCATAATAATCCCCCGTTCTGGACATCTCTGAAGAACAAATTTGCAACTCCAGTCTATGAACTTGGCCAGGACAATCCTCTTCTTTTAGGATACCAACAGCCCAAACACATACCTCCTTTTGAAGCAAACAGGAAGTAGTTCCTTTCACATTCTTCAACTCCACTCATGCTCACCAACTCTCTAACAGCAGCCAGCAGTCATTCCAAGGAAATAGTGCTCAGACTATCATCATTAGAATACTGAGACTAACTGCTACTATGATGTGGAATATGAGAAGGAAAAAGTTCCATAAAGGAGCTTTCTCTGGAGGATAACAGAAGTATTGTGACATGCTCTCAAAATACCCAGGTCTGCAGCACTCAAGAATAAGAGTACAGGACTTTAGAAACTACACTCCAAGCTCCATTAACTTAGTGAATGACAGATAAGCAAGTATCTATTTTTTTTGTATGTTACCTTTATCTATTAAGGGGAGAGATTACTACAAACAGCCACCAAACTTTTCAATGGGAAACTGACAGGAATTAGTGAGATTATAGAGTATTCAAAACAGAATGCTATATAAAATTGGAATACTGTTCTATAAACACCAATGCAAACAAGCCCGTAACAGGGATAAGTATAAGTAACATCCTCCAGCATTTAAACTCATAGGTGTAACAAAACAGGAAAAAAAAAAAAAAAAGAAAACCCACAAAAGCCCCTAAAGTGTAAGATACTGCTTCAGTATTTTCAAAAGTTTAAAACATTACTTCATCAAGTACAGAAAAAAGGTAAAGCAGTTTATCTCCAGAATAACTCACCCTCAGCAGCCTTTGTAACAGGTGAGAGGTGGGGAAGAGGAATGAGAAGAGCTACCGCAACTTCTCACGGCAAAGGGAGAAAACAACCTGAATAATCCCATTCAGATGACCGACCAAAACCAATTTCACAGACTCTGGCCACAGCCTGAGAAGCACAACTGTACACAACTGCACTGCCTGACAAAGGAGAGATGAGATACTAGAATCTTCCTTGGAGCTTTCCTAGTGTGGATGGAGACTTTAATTTGCAAGATGAGCATTCTGTCTGATAAACACTGTTCCTACACATGCCAAGGGCAAACCAGAGTAGCGTCAGCTCTCTACTGGAGGTCCTGGATCCCTCCAGCGGCGCAGCCTTCCTTGGGGGAAAAAGTTCAGCAAGGAAGTCCCAAGCTGTCCAATCTTTCTCCTCGATCTCCCCAGTTCCTTCCAACTCTAAAGAGATGACAGGGCAGACTTGCGGATGATTCCTCTGGGAACGATACACCCTGGGGCCTCACCAGACCCCAGCGCCCACTCCTCTCCGCGTCTCCTGACGGCCGGGAATCCAAAGACCGGTCTGAGAAGGCTGGGGCAGTGGGGAACAGTCACCTTCGCGGTGAGAAAAGGGGCGGAGGCAGGAACTCAGGTCGAACTCTCCCGAAGTGGGCCGGAGCTGGCGGAGCCTGACTCCACACCGGCCTCCGGGCTAGTTGGGGCTGCCAGAGGACCGCCCTCGGCCCCCGCCCCCACTGCTGGGGGAAGGGGCGGAGGCTCCCGAGCGCCGCGGGCAGAGCAGGGAGGAGGCAGAGGAGGAGAGGGAGGCGGGGCGGGCAGGCCCAGCCCAGGAGCTGGGCGGCGCGACTCACCTCTGCTCCCGGCCTGCGGAGCCAGAACGGCCAGGATCCCTCGCAGCTCCGACGCCGAGATCCGGACACGCTCCAACCCCTCCGCCATCTTCGCGGCTGCTTCTAGAGCTGCAGCCACTCCGCCACCGCCGCGCGCAGCCAGGAAACCACGACGGACGGGCGGTGCGCGCGCTTACCCACCTCCCACCCGTGTCCCCGCCCCCTCCCTCCCTCCTCCCCTAACGACGGTGGCCGCACTGGGAGGAAAAGCTCTGAACGCCAGTTCAGGCGCTCCAGAGGGCTGGGGAGGCGGGCGCTACGCGTGCGCAGAGGTGTGGTCGGTGAAGGTGAGCTGAGGCTGGAATTGGGAGCGCGGCGCCTGTGAGGTGAGGAGAGGCCAAGCCAGGCCAGGCGAGGCGGGCGTTCGCGGCGGTGGCTGCTGTTGCAGCTGTGGTGGCCATCGAGGACACTGGTGCTGGTCTGGGGCTTGGGGCTGACGGAGACACCCCACAATCCGGGCTCCTCCAGACATCTTAGGCCGAGGTCTCCCGCCACAGGCCCGGACTAGCGCCCCAGTCTTATACTTGGGGACCTTGTGAGAGCAGTTATTATCTGCACCCCCCCCCCCGCCTTCCTTTTGTTTTAGATGAGGAAACTAAATCCTAGAGAACCGAAGCAAATTGCCCAGGGTGACACAGTGGTTAGATACTAGCATGTCAGTCTTTTCCTTTATGGCAGACTACCTCCCCGTGACCCCTGACTTTTTTCTTTTTTTCCTCCTGACTTTTTAAAACTACAGTATAGTTGGCTCCTGCTGAGGGAAGGGATTGCGTGGAAGTAAATCAAGAGGTATTGTAAATTGTTTTGGGAAGTTCTGTATCATTGTGGATTCTTGACTTACCTGGTTCTATGGTGGTGGTTTTGCTTTGGGGTTTTGTTTTTGTTTTTGTTTTGTTTTCATATTTAAAATGTAACTGAGTCAGAAGACTGATGCTTTTTAAACTTCCTGTTCCTGAGCCCCTGTTCAGAACTGTGTTGAAACTCCCTTCACCTGTTGCTCTTTACCAATCCCACACGGTCTATTGGACCTCTACACCTTCAAAAAAAAAAAAAGTAGTTACCAATACTTATTACTTAGCCTGGGCCTAAAAGATTTTAACGATCACTGACAGAACTCATTCAGTCCCTATTATGTGACACAGATTTAGCCACCGGAAGGTTAAGCAGATGGAGAAAGAGCAACAGATAAGTGAAAAGATGGAATGGATCAAAAGAAGGAAATTGATTTGAGCAAATGGCAATCTTTAAAACGTGAAAAAAATAAGAAAATAATATTTAAAACTAGTTCATTTTAACATTGGAGTTAGAGAGGACATTGCACCAGTTTTTTTCCAAAATTAGGAAAAATAATCTGAACAGTACTTTCTTAGGAAAAACATGATTGCCAAATTAGTTTAAACAGCTCAAGAGAATTTACCATAACTTAGAAGTGAAGTATAACATAAAACTATGAGAGATAATAATAGAAGACATGGAGAATGGATTCAGGAAACTAATAATAAATACAAGTTCCAGAAGGCCATAATGGAACTGACTGAGAAGGAGCAGTTATCAAAGAAGTAATAGAAAAAAATTTACTAGGTCGATGAAAATTTAGGACTTCTATTTAGCCTCAGATTTTAAGCATTCATGAGGGGTGTGTAGGTGGCTAGGTCAGTTAAGCATTCGACTTCAGCTCAGGTCATGATCTCACAGTCCGTGGGTTCGAGCCCCTCTGTTGGGCTCTGTGCAGACAGCTCAGAGCCTGGAGCCTGCTTCGGATTCTGTGTCTCTTTCTCCCTTGCCCCTCCCCTATTCATGCTCCGTCTCTCAAATAAATGTTAAAAAAAAAAAAAAAGGAAAGAGGAATTCAATTTCTAAATCCAAAAATTTTACAGGTCACATTTACTGATCACAAAGTAGTAAAACTAGAAGTAAATAACCACAAATTAAGCAAAATTCCAGCTACTTGGAAATTTTTTTAAACATAAATTTTAAATAACTCGGTCAAAAAAGTAAAGCTAGGGGCGCCTGGGTGGCTCAGTCGGCTGACTTTGTCTCAGGTCATGATCTCAGCTTGTGGGTTCTAGCCCTAGTCTCTGTGCTGACAGCTCAGAGCCTGGAGCCAGCTTCCGATTTCTGTGTGTCCCTTTCTGTCTCTGCCCCTTCCCTGCTCATGATCTGTTTCTGTCTCTCAAAAATAAATAAATATTTTTTTTTTAAATTTTTAAGTAAAGCTAAAATTGTGGATTTTTTAAGATTAAAATTAATGACAATATTGCATAGCAAAATATATCATTAAAGCAGTACTCAGAGGAAAATGTATAGCCTGAGTGCTTTTATTACTAATTGAAAATTTTTTAAATGTTTGTTTATTTTTGAGAGAGAGAGACAGACAGAATGTGAGCAGAGGAGGTGCAGAAAGAGAGGGAGACACATAATCTGAAGCAGACTCCAGGCTCTGTGCTGTTAGCACAGAGCCCTAAGTGGGGCTGGGAGGCCCCGAGTTGCGAGATCATGACCTGCGCAAAGTGGGACACTTAACTGACTGAGCCACCCAGACGCCTCTTACGCATTTTAAAAGAATAAGATCCAGTAATTGCCCTACAGGGTATTTACCCAAAAAATACAAAAACCTTAATTGAAAAGGGATACATGCACCCCTATGTTTATCGCAGCATCATTTACAATCGCCAAATTATGGAAGCAGCCCAAGTGTCCAGCGACAGATGAATGGATAAGGAAGATGTGACGGTGTGTGTGTATACATCTATACATACATATGTGTCTATATGTATGTATATACACACAATGGAATATTGAGCCATAAAGAATGAAATCTTGCCATTTGCAACAACATGGTTGGAGCTAGAGAGTATAAGGCTAAATGAAACACAATAGTCAGAGAAAGGCAAATAACATGATTTCATTCATATGTGGAATTCAAGAAACAAGTGAGTAAAGGGAAAAAGACAAACCAAGAAACAGACTCATAACTATAGAGAACAAACTGATTGTTACGAGAAGGGAGGTGGGTGGGAGAATGAGTGAAATAGGTGATAATGATGAGCACTGAGTAATGTATAGAATTATTGAATCACTGTATTGTACACCTGAAACTAATGAAACACTATGTTAACTATACTGAAATTAAAACTAAAAACTTCATTTAAATAAATAAAATTTTTAAAAACTTAAAAAAGATTTTTAAAGGATGATAATATACTAAGTATTAAACAAGAGTGGAAAATAGAAGAAATCAAGATGAAATCAAGAGATTATAATGGAAAAAGAATAGCACTTGATAAATAAATTGAAGAGCTCCTTCTTCAGAAATAAAATAGATATTAAAAATAGGCACATTTCCAGGCGCCTGTGTGGCTCAGTTGTTTAAGGGTCCTGCTCTTGGTCTTGTTTTTGGCTCTGCTCATGATCTCAGAGTTCATTGAGTTCAAGCCCCTCATTGGGCTCCACACTGAGTGTGGAGCCTGCTTGGGATTCTCTCTCTCTCTCTCTCTCTCTCTCTCTCTCTCTCTCTCTCTCTCTCTTCCTTCTCTGCTCATTCTCTCTCTCTCTCTCTCTCTCTCTCTCTCAAAATAAATAAATAAACTTAAAAAAAAATAGACACACTTCAGGGGCACCTGGTGGCTCAGTCGGTAGAGCATGTAACTCTTGATCTTGGGATTGTAAATTCAAGCCCCATGTTTGGAGTAGAGAGTATCTAAAAATAAAATCTTTTAAGAAAACATAGAAAGGGACGCCTGGGTGGCTTAGTCGGTTAAGCCTCTGACTTTGGCTCAGGTCAGACTCATGTTCGTGGGTTCGAGCCCCGCATCAGGTTCTGTGCTGACTGCTCAGAGCCTGGAGCCTGCTTCTGGTTCTGTGTCTCCTTCTCACTCTGCCCCTCCCCCTCTCATGTTCTGTCTCTCTCTGTATCAAAAATAAATAAAACATTTAAAAAAAACTTAAGGGGCGCCTGGGTGGCTCAGTCGGTTAAGCCTCCGGCTTCGGCTCAGGTCAGATCTCACGTTCGTGGGTTCGAGCCCCGCGTCGGGCTCTGTGCTGATGGCTAGCTCAGAGCCTGGAGCCTGCTTCCAGTTCTGTGTCTCCTTCTCTCTCTGCCCCTCCCCCTCTCATGCTCTGTCTCTCTCTGTATTAAAAATAAATAAAACATTTTAAAAAATTTAAAAAAAACTTAAAAAGAATATAAAAAAAGAAAAAAGAAAACATAGACAACATTTCTAGCAAAAAAAAAAGAACATTCTTATAGATGTTTCATAAGTAATTCAAACTTAGCTCATCAAATCTTTGATGTTCCCTTAAAATACTTGTTTCTTTACCAGTCTTACATTAGTAAATTATGCCACCATCTAAGTCAAAACCCAGGAATTACCCTTAATACCTACCCCTCTCCCCACATTTAATCTAATATCAGGACATGTCTCTTCTATCTCTTCAGTGGACAACTATGGAATTAATTACCCCAACATTCTCACCTTTTCTCTTGAAAATTGCCCCCCACCCCTTCTCACTCGGAAGTACCTTTTATTTTTCTGTCTTTCCTTTTTTTCATACTTACTTCGTTTGCTATTTTCCCTCAGGTGCAGAGATTTGAGGTAGTCATGCTATTTGGTTCACCTTGCCATCAACAAGTTCTTTCTCATTTTATCTTTTTTCCCTTCAAACCAGTTATTCATGATCCTTCCCTCCCTTCTTGCGTAGTCACTCTAATGTGTTTGATATATGTCTTTGGATATACATGTATCTTTGAATAATATATAATATTGTTTCATGTATGTGTCTTAAATGTGCATAATTGATACTATGTCATAGAAATCACTGTGTTTCTTTTTCATGTTTCTGTAAATATTTCTGACTGTTGCATAGTATTATCTTAAATGACCTCACACCCTTGGCCACTTGTCCTGGACCAAGATATGCCAATAAGAATCCCTACCCAGAATTTTTGAACTGAATCTAAGGGAAAAAATCCCTTTCCAGTGTGGAAACCATAAAATGTAAAACACAGGAGCTGTCAACACCCAAATGTCCTGCCATGTGGAACCAGCTGGTCTGCAATGAAAAGAATGAAGCCAACATGCAGAAAACAGCAGAGGTGAGAAACAATGAGAAAGTCCTGGAAAAAATCTCAAGTCCCTGGTTCCAGTTGTTCCTGAAGCTCCATATTCCTGCCCTTCCCTTATTTCAACTCTTCTGGGATTCCGTGAGCCTATAAATGCTGTCACCTCCACCTTGTGCCTAAGCCAATTCATATTGGGATTCTGTGACTTGCAACCAAGAGTCCTAATTATAATCTCCAAAATGTATCTCTTTTGTGTGTGTCTGTGTGGGTTTTTTTAATTGTGGTAAAGCATACATAACACAAAATATACCATTGTAACCATTTTTAAGTGTACAGTTCAGTAGCGTTAAGTGCATTGACGTTGTACAACCAATCTCCAGAACTCTTTTTATCTTGCAAAACTGAAACTATGTCCATTTAACAACTTCTAATTCCCCCCAGTCTCCGGCAAACACCATTTTAGGTTCTGTCTATGAATCTCACTACTCTAGGTATCTCATATAAGTGTAATCATATGGTAATTTTTTTTTTGTGACTGGCTTATTTCACTTAGCATAATATCTCAAGATTCATCCATGTAGTTAGTACATCAGAATGATATTCATTGTATGTGTATGCCACATGGTGTTTACCCATTCATCTGTCGATAGATACCTGGGGTGCTCCCACCTTTTGGCTATTATGAATCCTACTGCTCTTAACATAGGTGTACAAATATGTCTTTGAAACACTCTGAATTATTTTGGGTATATACCCAGAAGAGGAATTGCTGGGTCATACGGTAATTCTATGTTTAACTTTTTGAGGAACTACCATACTGTTTTTTAACGCAGCTGCACCATTTTATATTTCCACCAACAGCAACAGTACACTAATGCTCCACTGTATCCATACCCTGCCCAACACTTGTTAGTTTGCTTTTCAATAGTAATCATCCTAATAGGTGTAAGGTGGTATCTCATTGTGGTTTTCATTTGAATTTCCCTAGTGATTAGTGATGTTTAGCAACTTTTCATGTGCTTGTGTCCATTTGTATATCTTCTTTGGAGAGCTGTCAATTCAAGTCCTTTGCCCATTTAAAAATCAGATTGTTTTTATAAAACAATATCTTGAATGATTATTTTTCTGCCCTCACTTTCACCATCCAAACACCTGTGGATTTTTATATAGACAACAGTACTTCCTAAATGGACTCCTCAATTCCAGTTATATTTCTTTCCTTTTCATTCACCACAATGGAGCCAGAGTGATTTCCTGAAAATACAAATTCTAGCATGCCACTTACCTGCTCAGAATTATCCAAAGGCATTCTGTTGCTCTTCAGAAAAAAAGTCCATGAGCCACAGTCACTTATGATGTAGACCTTGCCACCTTTACTCTTACCTTATCATCACACTCCCCTTTGATCACTATTTCAGAAACATTGGCCTTCTTTTAGTTTCTAGAATATGCCAAGTCTTTTCCTCCTTGAAGCCTTCACACATATTCCCTCCACCAGAAATATTTTTCCCTCTTTTCTGCCCATTCACCTTACGGGTCATAACTTAAAGTTCACTTCTCCATACAGGGCCTTCCTTAATCTCCTTCATCCTTGATCTACATAACCTCCCATTATAGTAGTATCCTATCATAACATACTTCCCTAATAACACCTATCAATAATTGTAAATATCTCTCCACTAGATTATAAGCTTAATGAGCAATGACAAGTCTATTTTTCTAACACTGTATCCCAAAAACAAATATCTGACACACAGAGGTGTGCAATATTTGTTGACGGAATGAATGAGTACCACAGGAATATTAATATGTTCAATGTTATACTAACCTGTTTGAAATTTTAAATTAGATGATTTCCCCCAAAAAATATAAAGTCAGTTTCTAAAGTCAATTCAGGAGGAAGTGGCAAGTTACTAAAAAAGTTACCAGAGGTATGTTTATAAGGTAAAGACATCACCTTCATTTATAGATAGTGTGATTATTTGGAGAATGAACTATAAAACTATTATATCTAACAAGGTAATCTAAGTATCCTGCTACATGATAAATATACAAAAATTATTACCTTTCATATACATCATCAGTAAGCAATCAAAAAATCTAATTTAAAAATACCAACAAAAATATTTTGTATTTAGGCCTAAATTTAATTAGATCTACACAGGACAGAAGTAATGAAAATCTTACTAAGAAACCTAAAGTAAAAAGACTTCACTAAATTAAAGGACACCCATGTTCATGGATGGGAAACTCGGTATTTTTAAATGTCAATTATGCCACCAGTTCATTTGCATTATCTTTTTTTTTAATGTTTATTTTTGACAGAGCATGTGTGGATGGGGGAGGGGCAAGAGGGAGACAGAATCCCAAGCAGGCTCCACCCTGTCAGTGCAGAGCCTAATGTGGGGCTCAAACTCACAAACCATGAGATTATGACCTAAGCCTAAATCAAGAGTTGGTTGCTTAAGCAACTGAGCCATTGAGGTACCCTTCATTTGTTTATCTTAAACTGGATTTTCCAGCAACCTTGATAAAGGATTTTGAAAGTTCATGGAAGAATTGTGTGAGAAAAGCCAACACATTTTTTTTCTTTTTTTTTTTAAAGAGGGAGAGAGCATGGCCATGTGTGTGTAAGCAGGGGAGGGGCAGAGAGAGAGGGAGAGAATTCCAAGCAAGTTGTGGGCTGTGTGCTAGAGCCCCCAACTCAGGACTCTATCTCCATGACCTGAGCTTAAATCAAGAGTTGGAGTTTTGGGGTCCCAGAGTGGCTCAGTTGGTTAAGCATCTGACTCTGGCTTAGGTCGTGATCTCACAGTTCATGAGTTCAAGCTCAACACAGGATTCCGTGCTATCAATGCAGAGCCTACTTCAGATCTTCTGTTCTCTTCTCTCTCTGCCCCTCCCCCCTCAAATGCTCTCTCCCCAAAATAAAAAAAAATTTTAAAGTCAGAGGATTAACTGAAAAAGCCAATATATTTAGCATAATCATGGAAGAACGTATTAATACAGTTAACTGGAAAAGGAATTGGCAGTCTGATTAGTAGAACAAAATACAAAGTCCATAAAAGCTCCAAGTGTTAATAGAAATTTAATCTTTGATAAACATAGCATTTCAGAGGAAATGGATTTGGTCATTAAGTGGTGTGTTAAAGATTCACAACAGAATGTAGCCAATAAATATACAGAAAAAACGTTCAATTACTAGTAAAGAAATATAAATTCAAACTACTAGACGTATTTTATTAAATTGACAGATTAAGGGGCACCTGGGTGGCTCAGTCAATTGAGTGTCCAGCTCTTGATTTCAGCTCTCATAGTTCATGGGTTTGAGTCCTGTGCAGGGCTCTGTACTGACAGCACGGTGCCTGCTTAGGATTCTCTCTCTCCCTTTCTCTCTGCCCCTCCCCCTGCTTTCTCTTTCCCAAAAATAAATTTTAAAAATTGACAGATTAAAAATGATACAGCTGGGTGAAGGAAGAAGGGCATTCCTTAGAAACTGCTGTTGGGAATGTAAAAAGATATAATCTACAACTCCTCTGGAAGTCAGTTTGTCAGTGGGTATCAAATGTCTTAGAAGTGTGCGTGCCTTTTGACGCAAAATACATTTGCCACTATCTACCCAAAGCACAGATATAGACACCAAGATCTTGCAACATGTCTCTTCATTGCATTACTATAGATTCCCCCCCTCCCAAAATCTAAATGTTCAACAAGTAAAACTTTTTTAAGTATGGTATTTTTTGTGAAAAGAAATCACCATCTAAAATGTCGTATACAGTTATTGTATTATCTATTGATAAACAAAGATTCATATTCATAATATTGTCTCAGAAAAAACAAGCTAGGGGCATCTGGCTGGCTCAAAGCATGGGACTTTTGATCTCAGGATCATGAGTCAAACCTCAAGTTTGGTACAGAGGTTAAAAATAAAATCTTTAAAAAAAAAAAAGAAAGAAAAAGAAAAAGGAGGGGCACCTGGGTGGCTCAGTTGGTTAAAGTATCTGGACTCTTGGTCTCGGCTCAGGTCATGATTTTATAGTTCGTGGGCTCGAGTCCCACATCGGGCTCTGAACTGATATCATGGAGCCTGCTTCAGATTCTGTCTCCCAGCCCACCCCCTCAAATAAACATAAAAAAAAAAAAAAAAAAACCTTGAAAAAGAAAAGGCAAGTTACCAAATCTGTCAAAAAAGCTTTGTCTGTATAGGTGTGTGGGCCTGGAAAGATACATCCAAGAATTTGGATAGCAATTGTCTTTGAGGAGGAAACATCAAATTGTTTTTTAAATTGTACATGCATTGCTTTTGTTAATAAGGGGGAAAAAAACTTCATGTTTAAATGCTACAATAAAAATAGTAAAAAATGGAAGCATAAGTTATTGAAAACAGTAATTACAGAACCTTTAAAAACGTTGAGCCAACTGGAATAGCAGCAAACATAATGTTACCTATGATTTTAACTATCATATCATGTAAATATACCGAAAAAACAGGAGATGAAAATGAGCAATTTATTAAAATGCTAAGACTGTAAGCAATTTTTCTCCTTAAATATTTTTTAAATAAAAATTTATAACATTTTGAACACAGTTCATTTAAGCTTCACAACAATTCTGAAAAAGTAGAGACCAATGACAGTGCCAAGAGATGGATGGTATGCATGAGGGCTGAACTTTAAGCCTTCCATAATCACCACCAGTTTTTTTTTTCTAAAAAGCTTCACCAGAAACAATAAGAATAAATAAATAAATAAAACCTTAAAACATTTATTAAGAAAGTCAGCTTCAATGCCATTTGCTACTATGTGGATGGAACTAACGGGTATTATGCTAAGCAAAATTAGAGAACGACAAATATCATGAGTTCACTCAGATGCAGACTTGAAGAGACAAAACAGATGAACATAAGGGAGGGGAAGCAAAAGTAATATAAAAACAAGGAAGAGGACAAAACATGAGACTCTTAAATATAGACAACAAATTGAGGGTTTGGGGTGGGAAGATGGGTTAAATGGGCAAGGGGCATTAAGGAAGACACTTGTTGGGATGAGCACGGGGTGTTATACATTGGGGATGAATCACTGGAATCTACTCCTGAAATCATAACTGCACTATATGCTAACTAACTTGGATATTTAAATTTTAAAAATTAAAATTAAAGTCAGATAATATAGAAAAATACTTTTTTTAATTTTTTTTCTATTTTTTATTTTTGAGAGAGAGACAGCACAAGCGGGGGAGGGTCAGAGAGAGAGGGAAATAACAGAATCAGAAACAGGCTCCAGGCTCTGAGCCAGCTGTCAGCACAGAGCCCGACGCGGGGCTCAAACCCACAAACTGTGAGATCATGACCTGAGCTGAAGCCGGATGCTTAACCGACTGAGCCACCCAGGCGCCCCGAAAAATACTTTTTTTAAAAAAGAAAGAAAAAAGTCAGCTTCAAGACAGGTTCTCTTCTGTATAGAAATTCTGGAGCCCCAGTATTGGAAACAGTTCCATTAACATCATTATTTTCCTGTGGTGTGCATTTTCTATTTTCCTCCCTTTCAAGACTTTTTAGAGTAATTTAAGGTTCACAGTAAGACTGATGGGAAATTAGAGACTTCCCATATATCCCATGCCCCCAGAAAAGCAGAGCCCCCCCATTACCAACATCCCCTCACCAGAGTGGACTTGTTACAATTGAACCTGCATTACACATTATTACCACCCAAAGTCCATGGTCTACATTATGGTTCACTCTTGGTTTTGTACATTCTATGGATCTGTTAGCCATTTTCAAAATCTTCTCATTAAACATATGGTCTCAGGCTTTGCTTTAACCTTTTTTATTCCTGGGTTTCAGAACCATGTGTGCTCAGTACTGCATCTCCTTTGCTGATGTTGAAAAAGCTCATGTCAACATTCAAGATTTTATCCACCTCACACCAGTGCTAACGAGCTTCATTTTGAATCAAGTAGCAGGGCGCAATCTTTTCTTCAAATGTGAACTCTTCCAGAAAACTGGATCTTTCAAGGTAACAATCCCTTTTTATAGTATATCATTATCTTTTCAAATCCCTTTCACATATATATTGATCCTCCTCACCACCCAGTAAAGTAGGTAGAACTATTTTTATAGCTGAAGAAAAAGGATTGTAAAAATTTTCCTTGGAAAAAAAAATTTTCCTTTGATCAAGTCCTGGTTACTTAGGATCACAGTGTTGACAAGCCACTTTTACATTTGCATAATCTCAAATTTTCTCATATATATACATATTTAAATGTTTATTTTTGAAAGAAGGAGCAAGACAGACAGAGAGAGCATGACCCAGGGAGGGGTAGAAAAAGAGGGAGACACAAATCCCAAGCAGGCTCTAGGCTCTAAACTGTCAGCACAGAGTCCCATGTGGGGCTCGAACCCATGAAGTGGGAGTTCATGACCTGAACCAAAGCCAAAGGCTTAACTGACTGAGCCACCAAGGCTCCCCAATCTCAAATGTTCTTATAATTGGGGTGATCATATAATTTACTGTCCAAACTAGGACATATTTGAGAAGGGGTAACTTGGAATTAAACCTAGACAGTAGACATTAACATGGCAAGGCAAAACGGGCAAGTGTGATCACTGTGCATATAGCCAAGTTTAGGCATTCAGTGTCAACTTATTCCTTGATAGCTTATTGTGAATATAAAAGACCTAGGGGTGCCTGGGTGGCTCAGTCCATTAAAGTGTCCAGCTTTGGCTCAGGTCATGATCTCACAGTTCGTGGGCTCGAGCCCCATGTCAGGCTCTGAGCCTGCCTCAGATTCTGTGTCTCCCTCTCTCTCTGCCCTCCCTCACAGATGATCAGACTCACTCTCTGTCACTCAAAAAGAAATAAAACATTTTAAAAAATGAAAAAATAAACAAGAGATCTAAACTCAGATAAACCTTCATACAATAAGATCTTTTTCTCCAAAATATATCAGAGCCTTCCCTTTTCATAAAAGATAGACCTTTTGGAGCACCTGGCTGGCTCAGTCAGAAGAGCACGCAACTCAATTTGGGGGTTGAGTCTGAGCCCTATGGGTGTAGATATTAAATTTTTTAAAACTTAAAAAAATATTTTTAAAAGACTTCTGTGTTGATTTACTATAATAATTCCTGACGACTGAGGTTTAAGATCCTTTCAGGTAAAAATCTGAAAGCTGCATTTACCCCTATGCCTGACAGGTATTAGTACCTCTTAAGTGGTAGCTTTAGGACCTTTTCCCCCACCCATTAACGAACAATTTTATGTTAAACAGAACACTATTCTCTTTTGCCCTTTGCTTCTGCCATGGTTTTATTTTTTTATTCATCACACATCAAACACTTATTTTCACTTACTAGGACCATACACACACACACACACACACACACACACATATAGTAGGTCTTATACTATTATCCACACTTGCAGGGAAAGACAAGCTAGTCAACAAACAGATCAATGACAAATTAACGTTAATGACAAGTAACCTAAGAGATACACAAATAAAATGCCATGGAATGAAATGCCTAATTCTACCCAGGAGATCAAGAAAGTTGAGCCGGGTGCTGTTTGATCCAAGTCTTACAGGGGAATACTTTTAGCTAGATTGAGTGAAGGAAAAGAATTAGACATAGGGGTACCAGCATGCTGAGAGGTATAGGGGTATGAGCTAACCTGGTAGGAGGGAAACTGGAAGCAATTTAGGATGGCTACAAGAGTAAGAGCAGGAAATGGGTTTTAGAAAGACTGCAACTTCCAAGGATTTGTGCTTTTCTTACAAAATAGCCACTCAATAAAAAAGGTAACATTTGTTTTTAAAAGGTCACTTTCAGGGGCACCTGGGTGGCTCAATCAGTTGCCTAATGACTCTTGATCTCAGATCAGGTCATGATTCCAGTGTCGTGGGATCGAGCCCCTCATCAGGCTCCGTGCTAGGTGTGGAGCCTGATGGGAATTCTCTCTCCCTCTCCCTTGCCCCTCTGAGCTCTCGCTCTAAAATTTGAAAAAAAAAATAATAATGTTAAAAAGGTAAATTTCATAATCTAGTGGAAGTATTAGAGAATGAGCCTTGGAGGATCAGTTGAGGTTTGATATAATGCAAGTTAAGAAGTGAGGCTGATTTATCAAAGTAGCAGTAAAAACACATGAGATATTTCAGAGGTAGAAACAGTTAAGATTCCATGATGGAATGGATGTGTGGTGTTAGGAAGAGAAAACTCAGGAAAGCTCTTTGGTGTTTTGAAAAGAAACTTTTTAATCAAATCCATGGATTCACCATCCCTTTTCCAGATTCGTGGTGCCCTTAATGCAATCAAAGGCTTGATTCCTGCCACCTCAGAAGAGAAGCCCAAAGCTGTAGTTACTCACAGCAGTGGAAACCATGGCCAGGCTCTTGCTTATGCTGCCAAATTGGAAGGTACTTGATTAACTTCTCAGGGCACTATATAGGCTCATCAGAGAAGAGTGGAAAAGTATCCTTAATCTCAGTGAGATTGGTGATAACTGGGGGAAGGATATTTCCAAGTTCTTAATTGATTATACAAGCAAACTGACAGAAATTTGTTTTCTAAATTCTCTTGATTTGTACTAATTAAACATGTTTCTTTCTCCCAGGGATTCCTGCTTACATTGTGGTGCCCCAAACAGCTCCTAACTGTAAAAAATTGGCAATACAAGCCTATGGAGCCTCCATAGTGTACAGTGAACACAGTGATGAGGTAAGGAAGGGAGCAGTGCCCAGTGTTACCGTAACTTTCACTGTCAAATGAAACTTCTCATCCTAGCTTACTATTTCTTCGGTCTCCTGTGTTTCCTTTTCATCTCTAAATGTTAACATGCCCAACTTTTTCTCTATACTCACTCAGGTAACATCACTAAACTATGAGATCACCGTTTAAAATGTCACCTACACTCTTAACTCCAGTCCTAATCTTTGCCCTTAACCCAGATTTGTATACCCAATGATCACCTGATATTCCCACTTGGAATGTCTTAATAGGCATCTCAAACATACTCTGTCTAAAACCAAACTCCTGGGGTGGTTGGGTGGCTCAGTCAGCTAAGTGTCTGACTCTTGATTTCAGTTCAAGTGATCTTGTGGTTCGTGAGTTTGAGCCCCACATCAGGCTCTGTGCGGACAGCAAAAAGCCTACTTGGAATTGTCTCCCTTCTCCTTCTCTCTCTGCCCTCCCCTTGCTTGCATTCTCTCTCTCAAAAATAAACATTCCAAAAAAAAAAAGTCCTGATCTTCCTCCCTAAAACTGCTGCTCTTCCAGTCTTCCCTGTCTCCGTAAATGGCAACTTTTATCCTTGTAGTTGCTCAAAGTCAGTCATCTTTGAGAACTCGCTCACACCCTACATCCAAATCTTAGTCCTCCTTTCAAATCACTTCCACTATCCAACTACTTCTAACAGCCTCCACCATCAACGCCTTGATTCAAACCAATACCAGTTTTCATCTAGATACAGTATTCTAACTGGTTTCTCCACTTCTTCCACCCTTGCCCCACTAGTATGTTTTCTAGAGACCAAGCAGAACTATCCATTTAATAAGTTAGAACTTGTGTCTCATCAGCTGAAAATCTTCCAGTGGTTTCTCTCACATATAGTAGTAATCAAAATTCACATAATTATCTAACACCTGGATGAACTGGCCCATTCCAATCATTTCTGACATCATCTCCCACTATTACTGTCCCCCAAACACTTCACACCAACCACACTAACTTTTCTTTGAAAGGCCAAGCACTTCTGCTTTGTGATATTTGCACTTGCTATTACTCTCTCCTGGAATATTCTAGAGATCCACAGGACTTCTTCAAACCTATTAAAATGTCATATTACCAGAGGCCCTTCCTGAGCACCATATAGAAAATAAACTCACTTTTCTCCATGGCATTTTGACATACCATATATTTACTTATATGCACCCCTTCCCACCATATTAGAACATAAATTTACTGAGCACAATGATTGTTTTGTTCACGGTTATATCACCAGTGCCCAAAAATAGTTGGAAAAAAGAAGGATGGCCAATAAAATGTTAAATGACTGACTCTAACTTGAGAACTCTATTCAATATAAATGGACTGAGCTACATTAATGTACTCTTTCAGTCCAGAGAAAATGTTACAAGAAGAATTTTGGAAGAAACAGAAGGCGTCATGGTACATCCCAACCAGGAGCCTGCAGTGATAGCTGGGCAAGGGACGATTGCCGTGGAAGTGCTGAGCCAGGTAAGGGTTGTTCCTTCTCTTGTGTAACCATTGGTAAAGCTGGTGTTTGGCTGTAGAGTCTATTTTATTTTATTAATTTTTTTGTAGAGTCTATTTTAAATATACATAAAACTGGTTATTAACAGACCTATTTATACTTTACATTCTTTTCACTAAAGGTACCCTTGGTCGATGCACTGGTGGTTCCCGTAGGAGGGGGAGGAATGGTTGCTGGAATAGCAATTACAGTTAAGGTAAGAAACTTGTTTCTGGGGCGCCTGTGTGGCTCAGCTAGTTAAGCATCAACTTCAGCTCAGGTCATGATCTCACAGTTAATGAGTTTGAGCCCCACATTGGGCTCCATGCTGACAGTTTAGAGCCTGCTTCAGATTCCTTCCCCTCCCCCATTCATGCTCTGTCTCTCTCTCTCTCTCTCTCAAAAATAAACATTAAAAAAAAAGAAAGAAAAAATAACTTTGGAGGACTCTCCACTTCAGGCATAGTGAATTTTATTTTATATCACACTACATTGTGGATACTTGGTTTAACATTCCCCCCCAGTTGCTGTCCTTTCCAATAATGCCTTGACACTTGAAATGGAAGGCTCTTTTCTGCCTCACTACCATTCTTAATCCATAACAACTGGACGGTGCAAAAGCAGTTACAATGAGTGACACCCTCACAGTCCTTTCCCTAAATTCCACCTTAACAACCCACTATCCAAGGGCTACTCTTTCCCCCAAGTTACCACTGGAACCAGATGTGATCTAAGCAACTAAAGGCCAGTATTAGGGATGCAATTTAAAATGCTTAAACGTCTATTTCCTTTACATCAAAGGAACGTCTTTTACTTGAACAGAGACGTGTTACCTCTGTTGCCTATTCTACTGCAGGCATGCAAAGCAAAATGATGTGGCTAGTTGTAAAATATCTAATATTCCTCTCCCCAGGCTCTGAGACCTAGCGTGAAGGTATATGCTGCTGAACCCTCGAATGCAGATGACTGCTACCAGTCCAAGCTGAAAGGGGAACTGACTCCCAATCCCTACCCTCCAGAAACCATAGCAGATGGTGTCAAATCCAGCATTGGCTTAAACACCTGGCCTATTATAAGGGACCTTGTGGATGATGTCTTCACAGTCACAGAGGATGAAATTAAGGTGAGGCTCCAATAGAAAAGGGAAATACAAAAGAATGGAGCAACTTCTTAGGCAAAATAATTTTCTCCTGTTTTAAGTAGCAACTGATTCCCTGGGGACTTGACTAGAGGACATCATGACATGTGGGAGGTGCCCCAGATGTATTAAACAACCCTCTCAACAGCAGAAGCAGAGTGAGGATGGGGGAAAAAACCCTTGCCCTTCACTAGCAAGCATATACATATGGCCATGAAGAAAATTTAGACTGGGTATATCTGGCCTTTAACTATAAAGGCCAACCAACTAGGCTCTTTCTCCTTCTCTCATTTCACTAATTCTTATTCCTTTCCATACTGACAGTATGCAACCCAGCTGGTGTGGGAGAGGATGAAACTGCTTATTGAACCTACAGCTGGTGTTGGAGTGGCCGCGGTGCTGTCTCAGCATTTTCAAACAGTTTCCCCAGAAGTAAAGAACATTTGTATTGTACTCAGTGGTGGAAATGTAGACTTAACCTCCCTAACTTGGGTGAAGCAGGCTGAAAGGCCAGCTCCTTATCAATCTGTCTCTGTTTAGTTTATGCAAAAGAGATAGGATTCCGTGTCTCAAGACACTTGGAAATTTTGTTTCCTGGTTCCTTTAACTTCATATCTTCTCCTCTTAAAGAGCTTTCAAAATCCTAGTGGAAAGTGGATATTACAGTAATAGTTATGTTTTGTTTACTAAATAAGTAGCAAGAGAACATCCATAGTTTACGGAGATACCTGATCTGAGCCAAGAAAAGCCTTCTGCAAAAAATGGCAGATCTCTAGGCTAAAGTAGAAAACAAATTTTACCCAATTACAACCTGTAGGATCCCATCTCTAGAGTGCTAACTAGCAGCAATGAGACAGAATGCCAGTAAATCCATTACTCCATATCCACTTCAGGCACTGTTGAAGAAATCTCACTTTTTATCCATGGTACTGGTTCTGGTACATATGGATCATAAGTCCATTTGGGGAAAACTCGTTTGTAGAGATTCATCAGTACTGTGTCCTGAGATTTTAGCTTCCCATCAAAACTGCACTTCATGTGGCCATGAGTACCTAGAAAGAAAACAGCAAGTTGGTCTTTTTAAATTTTAAAGCAGTTGTCTTCTAACCCAGCAGTCATTTAGTAGCACTACCTAGACAAGGTGCCAAATCCCACATTCTCTTACCTAAAGGCTCCTTGATGTGTCCCCTGCGACCCCACTTTGTTCTCAGTTCCACTGGTTTAAACCACAACACATCCTCTTAGAAAGAAACAGAGAAGACCAAAATGAAACATACACCCACAAAACTCAAGCCTCAAAGCACAAAGGCAATCTGACCCCATCCCTCACACCCACCTCTGGTGAAGAACATGTAGCGCACAACTGCCATCTTAGTAAAAATCTTGAAAGGATGGCCACTCAAAACAACTCTCTTGATGACCATTCTGTCTGGATCCACTGACAACAGATAGCCTGTAGCAATGAGGCTGTGCATTCCTAAGGAGCAAAGCAGAGTAGCTGGAGTCTACAAGCCAAAGCCTTCATTTATTGCTCCAGTCCACTTAAAGACCTAAACAAGATCTTTTTAGAGAAACCTTAAAGTAAGGGTATGTTATGCTGCCCTCCTGGGTCCATGCAAAGACCATTAAATAATATTCCTGCTACATCAGTCATGAGAACCTATCCTAAATGCAGCAGTCTGAGCAGCACCTACCAATTGGCTATGGTTTATAAGCAAGATAAAACCCCATTTGTCATTCTTGTCTCAGACCCACTCTGCGGCCGAGATTGGGTATTCTGAAAACTATTATGTTCTTCTTACCATATGGCTCTCAAATCTAAATACAGGCAATAGTTTTAAACCTATTAAGGACCTACAAGCCTGTTCACCTCTGTGAACCTAACTTACCATTGCTATTCTGTTTGAAAAGCAGTACAGATGCAGGAGGAAACGTGATTGGGCCATATACTGTTGCCACCAAGGCCGTATCAGCAGTCAGGAATCTCTGAAATTTATGTTTATCCGCTGCCATAGGAAGGGTTAAAAAATAAAAACCAAAATCATTTTGAGAAACCATAGGTAATCCAGAAGCCTGTGAAAAGCTGTATCATTGCAACTCAAATCTAAGGCAACTTACGTTTCTTTACCCCCCTAGTTCTCAAAGTATTTTTCTACCTCAATACAACCGTAAGATACAACTCAGTCCTTCACAGTGATTTTTTAACAGGGAGGCAGAACCTTGAGCCTGGACTATATTTGGGGTTTGAAAAGGTTCTTCAGGTGATTCTGATACTCATTATCCCTACTTCATTTGAGAAGCAATGCTTTACAGAAAATATCTCCACTAAATCAACAGCTTGTAGTCATGAGCAAGGATTGGCAAACATTTTCTATAAAAGGCCAGATAGGTAAGTGTTTTAGGTCTGTGGCCCTACAGTCTCTGTTCCAACTACTACTCAGCTATGCCACTATAGCAGAAAAATAGCCACAGACAATACATGAGAAAAAAAGGGGGGGGAGGGGAGAAAAATCTCACAACTGTGTTCCAACAAAATTTTATCTAACTAAAACAAGCAGTGGGGCAGATCTGGCCTGAGGGCCACACTTTGCTGATCTCTGATCTTGAGGACTACCCGAGCTTCTGCTTGTACCTTCAATGAAACCCTCCCTCCTGCTTAGCACTCAAGTTACAGAGAAATAAAATATTTTAAAGGAAAGAGAAATTAATTCCTCATTTAGATAGCATAGGGAGTTAACATATGGCTAGTAAGAACAGAAATTATCCAGAGCACCCGTTAATACTGCCTTCGTCATCTTCCTCCAGCCACTGCTGAGAGCTGAATGTGTGTGGTAATGTTCAGAAGCCTCCAAATAAGTGCAAAGTATCTTCCCACTCCCAATGTAGAGGAGTACAATCATTTTTACCAAAAAAGTGTCCCTGGTCACCACTCTTCAACATCTCATCTCAACACCTCAGAAGCCACATACCTGTTTTACCCAACTGTGGGCCACCCTTAGCCTTCATCTACACAGCCACTAGCCATCAGATGCCAAGGTTTCTACACTCTGACACACCTTCTTGTGGAGTCACCAACTCCCATTCAAAACCACTATGGAACAAATACTCATGGCAGAGAAGCCTCAGCACCACACAGAGGTTGCATCACTGGGATGCTTCAGACAGGTTCAGACATTGTGAATAAAAACATCATTGGCTCCTAGACCAGAGTACTGAAAATACCCCTTCCCCAGCAACTCCGAGTTTGAAACTGTGTATTCTACACACCTGCACTAAAAATCATCGTCCCCCAAAAGACATTAAGATGGACGAGAACCCAGAAGCTTCCCCACTACGTTACCTGCAGTGTGCTGAGAGAATAAAGGTGAGGCTCGGAAGCGCCTGAACCCACAGTGGAAGATCAGCTCCTCCTTAGCTTTCACAGGCTCAGTGTTGCCAGGGTGCCGGCTCACCACCATATTTAGTACTGACATCTGGGAACGACATAAGAAAAACAGACCTTCGTATCTAGAATAGAGCAGCCAAAACTGAAAGAAGACAAAACCAAACTAGCAGATTCAGATTCGCTCTAATACTATTTATGGTGTTTAGTTGACAAAACAAGATTCACCTTTTACCTTTATCAACAACTGGCATTTGAGTCAAAAATACGCTGGTTTTTGGAGCTTTCACGTATCCTTCTATGTTAGTTAACCTTCCTGTGTCTAACATTGCAGAGGCTCATTATCTGCCACAAAAGCAGTGCCTTCAAGTCACTCAGCCACCACACACTTCAAAACCACACTCATTCAAGACCCTTACCTCCCCAACTCTTCAAATGACCAAAGGCCATAGCTCTCACATACACGCAACATACATGACTACTGGCCATTAAGAAAGAGATCTACACGTGGCCCAATCACTCCTTCCCTCCCCACTACCTTTAAGGCTGCCAACCCTTGGTTAAAATCTAATCTGACAGAGAAGTCTCAGAACACAGAGATGGCATCACTGAGATGCTTCAGACAGGTTCAGACACATTAGGTAACACCATCATTGACTTCTCTATCATATTCTCTGATTCTTCATCCTAAGGCAGATTTTTTACATCCCATTGAGTAAAACGTCAGTCGCGTAAAATTTCAGACTATCATACAAACTGGTTGGAAAGTTTCTTAAGTCCCCATTTCCCACAAAATACTAACTCACCTTCTGTTCATGAGGTAGTAAAGAAAATACAATCAAGGGTGCCCCTCGCTTAAAGTACTCAACTACTGAGATAGGGACTTCAGAGACATGAAGTGTGACATACCAGCCAACCTGCCAGAAGAAAGTAGAAAATAGTCAGCTACCCGTAACGTCTCAATAATGATGAAGCATTTCTCCAAATGTTAAAAGTCTCTTAAACTATCCTAAAGCCCACCGTCACCCTACAAAACTGCCTTTCACATATGTCTCAACGACCCAGATTAAACTTTTTCAGTTAACATCTGATACCTCTTTGTTCTCAATATCACTCTCACCAGTGACTCGGTAGCTCCTCTAATTCAGCTAAGGGTAGCACAAAATGAAACAAGGCTCCTCTAATTCAGCTAAGGGTAGCACAAAATGAAACAAGGAATAAAGGAGAGGGCACCTTGGCAAACAAAAGAAAATTATAGGGATGGACAAAGAAAGGCAGATACCTCAGCTCCTTCAACCTCTTTTTCCTCAACTTCTTTAAAAATGCGTTTCCTAGTATGAGTAAAGTTCTGAAACTGAAAAATCCGAGCATAATCTTGAGGCAGATTTTCCTTAGGATCCCATGGAGATGTCCGGAAGCTCTTGAGGCCTCTGTATTTCTGAAATCTAGATAAAGATTTTAAAGAATAGTCAAATTTATATGGTGCTACTTACTTTTTCACTCAAGTCACTTCTAAAATGGCTAAGACTCTAGCTTAAAAAAACTCTCCCACTATCTCTCAAAATAATCTAATAGCCTAAAACCACACTCCAAAACAACTCTTAACAAATATTTCAGAACCAAATCCCAGCCCCTCACTTACAAAGGACCAAGTACTTAGAGTGATGCCTTCAGGGAGTGGCTCTTTAACCTGGCAAACAAGGTCCTTGACAAAAGTACTACATCCCTAATATCCAATGCAAATTCTCTGGCTTTAATCAGACTCTCCTCCAGAGCAGACATCATCTACACCTTCATGCTTTTATTCTTGCCCAAACTCCCTCAAATCTCCAAATGTTTTATACTTCTAGTCTTAGTTCCTTTAGGAAACGTTTGCTGATTAACCTTAGTATTCCCTTCGTTAAAGTACTGTGACATTATTAGTCTGCACCACACAGTCTAGAACTTCATTACATAGTACTGTTTCCTGTATGTATGTTTTACCTTCCCAGATAGAATGTTAGCCCTACAAAAGCGAGGACAATGGGTTCTTTTGTATCACACTGACACAGTTCTGAGCCACATAAATTTTAAATAAAAACACTGATTTTAGACTTGCTGACTCACCGGATTCTTGCAGCCACGTCACGGGGGGTATCTACTTCATCTGGAAACATTTCTTGCAGTCTTTCTTGTTTATATTTCTCCAACATTTTTTCCTCAGCCTCTTCATCCACACTGTCATCATACAGATCATCATGCACAGATTCTCCTATCGTCATAGTTTCACATTCTTCCTCCTCTTCCTTTTCACTGCCCTCATCCTACAGAATAAAGATTACAGTTTCACACCTGTCTCTACCCTAAAGGCCATTAAACTAGAAGTAAATTAATTTTACTAGACACCTAGTCAAAACCAGTATCAATTCTAATAGAAATTAAGTTATAGAAATAAAGTCTCATTTCTGGCAGCTCTAAGCCATTCCTAAAAAACTGATCCTCAAGGTCAGGATTGTACTCTGCCTTGCATTCAGGGCTGTAAGCAGAAGTGGCCTATGGATCCATTTCTTTACCTGAGAGTTCTCTTCAATAAAATCCTCATGTTCAGTCTCATCATACTCATCTTCTGCACCACTTTCACCATCTTCATCCAAAATCCATTCAGCCTGGTAACTGGATGTCCCTTTGGGAACCTTCTTTACCACCTTGGAACTTTCCTTTAAGAAGTCTGTAGAAGTCCAAACGAGTTAAGTTAAATCATATACCTCCTGGGCACCTGGGTGGCGCAGTCAGGTGAGCATTTGACTCTTGATTTTGGCTCAGGTCATGATCCCAGGGTCATGGGATTGAGCCCTGTGTCAGGCTGAGCACTGAACACAGAGCCTGCCTAAGTTTTTCTCTCTCTTTCCCTCTTCCCCTCCACCCCACTTGCGCACTCTTACACACCCACACACAATATATATACACATATGTGTACACACACACACAAACCTCCTTTCCCCTATTCCTCTGGGTATTCTCACCTAGGCAAGATGATACCAGAGATTGCTACCAATACCAGAAACTCTAGCAGACACTACAATTAGAACAGACTACTTGTTAATTTAATTCAGCTGCCTCAGAACTAGTAAATCTTACACAGCTAAATAAACTGTGCAACAAATCAAAGTTATCTCTTCATTAGAAAACAACAACAACAACAACAACAAAAGGAACTTTGAAAACTGTATGTAGCAAAGCTATGTCCAATGTTTGCTTGGTGCAAACACACAGCCTTTAGAGGTTAAGAGGAGAAAACTAACCTCCAAATACATCTCATCCCACTCTACCCTAACTGTGAGCAGCTAGAGAAAATGACAATTCCAGGCCAGATGAATTACAAACAAGTTTGCCAATACCAACCATTGGCCTCATTCAGCTCCTCCTCTGTGGGCCAGGTTTGTTCCCCCTCCATTGGATCTGGGATAACCTCTGTTTGCAAAGATTCTTGTCTTTCGGGGTCTGCTTTCATTAGGACCTTAAGGTCTTCCTCCATATCAACTACAGCATCCATAGCACAAATCTGAAAACCAAAATAGTTGACACCAAATGTTACCCTAAATCTAACACAATAACCAGGAAGATCCAGAAATAACAGTCCTCAAATAAAAGAAAAATAAAATAGAATGAAACAGAGAGCCCAACTTATCAAATCCTTCAAACATTTCAATTTCCTAGCATTTTAAGTCCATACCTCTGCTTGCTTTTGAGGCCTTTCATAATCTGCTCTCACTCCTACCCATTTATTACATACCTTAATCCCATCAAGCTGATTTCTTCAGAGTTCAAAGAAACCATCTGATCTATCGCTGTGACTAGGTTCATATTGTCTCTATCTTCTTAGATACAGTTTCATCTCTCTTCAACTCATAAATCATAATTCAACCATCTCAACACCTGGCTCAAGTCTGAGCTCTCCTGTGAAGCTTGCTAGTCTACTTTCTCAACTTACACAGCAGGTCTCTATACCTCAACTACACTTTTTCAATCTTTATTTCTCAGTTGTTTGCCATTTTTTCTGATGTAATTAGGTTGTCCAAGGAAAGAGACTGCATCTTGTGTCTTTTATAAACTCAAAGCCAATCGCTATGTGAGGCACCTACAAGGTGCTGGATAAATATGGAATGTCAACATATTCAGTTGACCACTGTCTTCCTTCAAACTAGCAGTCCCCTCCAGAAACTAGTATAGATGTCTAAAAGTGCAGACTACCTCCTCTGATGTGAGTTCACATCCTACACCAGCTTACCCGTGAAATCTACAATGGTCGTTTTAAAAAAGTTCTTTTAATGTTTATTGAGAGAGAGAGAGAGAGAGAGAGAGAACAAGTGGGGAAGAGGTAAAGATAGAGGGAAAGAGAGAATCCCATGCAGGCTCTGTGCCATTAGTGCAAAGCCTGACGCAGGGCTCAAACTCACAAATCATGAGATCATGCCCTGAGCCGAAATCAAGAGTCAGATGCTTAAGTGGCTGGCCCACCCAGGCACCCCTACAATACATAGTCATTAAGAACATCAGTCTTACCTCCATTGCAGCTCCAGAGTCTTGTGATTTGACCACTCTAGGATTCAAAGGGAAAGGGTCCATAGGAGCATCTATCTGTTTCATCTGGAAATCACCATGTCCAATGATATGCAGCAAGCTATTTACATTCAGAGTTTGCCCATGAACATAGCCTGAGATTTTCAAGGTGCCCACCAAGTTATTTTCTTCACTAGGCACAAAGTCAGCAGCATGAGCAAACAGGTAGGCCCGTCGATCTCGAAAGGCAAGATGCCGTTGCTTTTGGTTAGCCAACTGCCTGAGCAGCATCTGTGCCTCCTGTTGTGTGTCTAACAGGAGAAGTTTGTCATTAGGAAAGCGCTTCTCTACTCTTTTACTTAGCTTCTTTTTGGCATCTATTTGTTTCCTCGGTGGAAGACCAGAAATCCCCTGGACAGCTAGTGCTGTGAGCAAGAGAAAAAGGGCTTTGTTACTTATTTTACCACGGGTAAATCTCCCCTTGTAGTTCACAAACAAGCTAACAGTTCAGTTGTGAGCCCAGAGATCACTGAGAAACCGAACAATCAACTACCCTAAAAAATTTTCATAGTGAAACCAAAGTTCATACTTTTCTTCTTCTTCTGGGCAAAGAGTAGTCCAGAAATAAAAGGCACCTTGATAGAGAATTTCCAAATGATGGACCAAACTTAGGCCACACATGTACAACTCACCACCAGCCAAATATAACCCACCAATTGTATTTCTGTATCAAATATCAGACATAGTGCCTGGAAAATTATAGGCGCATAATAAACGCTAATTCACTTCCCTCCCTTGCCTCTAATACTTCCAATTCACTTACTATAGGTGGGAAGGCCCTGGGCAAAAAGGCAGGAAAGACAGTAATCCCCAGTGCTGTCCCAGCCTTCTAGTGGATCAAGGAGAAAAAGGATGGTATCCGCCACTTTAGCCATGTCTAACACAGCATGCAGATCCCCTGGAGATAAAAGACAAAGTTAGCAGGAAAAGGTGTTTGGCACCAGCACACCATACTAAAAGAATATTACCACTACTCAAAACACAATAGAAAATGCTGTTGTATGCTCTAACCCGGCCTTGCAGACATGAAAAACCACCGATGTTTCAAGCGGGGGCATAACAGCATAAAGCTATGGTTGCTTCCCCATTCATTCAAGTGTACTGTTCCAGTGTCCTTATCCTGAAGCAGCCTAAAGGCCTCTGGCAGGGAAATCCTGTCGTGCAGAGGCACCACCAGCACCTGATGAGGAGGACTATCCTTGCTCCCCAGCTGTCTTTTCTCTGCCAGAACCTGAGAATAGAAAAGATCAATGTTTCAGTACTTCATTGCACTACTGCATTTCCCACAATACGGATGCCCCTTCCTCACCCCCAACTCCCCACTCCCAGCCCACCGCATCTTTCTTGTAAAAGGCACGTAGACCTGGAGAGTGGGCAGAAGCTTGGACCAAAACAAAGAATGCCCAGGGCGCCTGGGTGACTCAGTCCATTAAGCGTCCGACTTTGGCTCAGGTCATGATCTCACGGTTCGTGAGTTCGAACCGCTTGTCGAGCTCTGTGCTGACAGCTCAGAGCCTGGAGTCTGCTTCAGATTCTGTGTCTCCCTCTCTCTCTGACCCTTCCCTGCTTGCACTCTGTCTCGCTCTCTCTCAAAAAAAAAAAAAAAAAAAAAAAAAAACAAACCAAACCCTTAGCATGAATCTAGATCTGCATGCCTGACATGTGCTCGAGCATTATTTTTCTATCCCCGGCCCCTTCCCAGGGTCACATTTTTCAGTTCGAGGCATTACCGCCTAGATCAGTTGTAAAACCACACCATTCCCCAATCCCTGCTTCTCTCACCGCCTCCTTCTTCTGCTTTCGGAGCTGGCTGGCGCGATGCCTCTGGTCTACTCTGCTGAGCTCTTTTCTCACTTTCTTGCTTAGGACCTTCAGTGCTAGACGGCCTAGAAGATTAGAAAGGGTTCTTATGCAAAGTACCAGAGAGTCCAGAAAGGGGACTCTCTCCGCCCATCTCAGGGCCTCTGCGCGCGGTCCAGGCCGGAGATAAGAACTGTCTGGACACAAAAGCAGCTAATATCGACTAAAATAACCTTTCTTCCTCCAACCCTATCTTCTCACCCTTGCTGTCCCGCTGCGCGGATCCTCGACCCCGATGCCGCCCGCCTTTATGAGCTTTATTCTGCTGCTTAAGCGGGCCAGAACGGTGGGCCGCCATGCCGCCGTTCACGTGTACCCAGTCTGTTAGCACTACTTCCGGGATGGACGGAGCGCTTCCGGTCCTCTCCTCGTGCCCCCTTCCCGGTGGAGGCGGGGCTCACTGCGTCCTCTCGCGAGAGTCCTTCCTACTGGGCTCTGAGAAATAAGACGCCGGCATCTCAGCAAAACCGCGGAGTAAACTTTTCCCACGCGGCGGTCTCCGGCTGGGGGCTTTAAAAAGCTGGATGTAGACTCAAGGTTTGGGCTCTCAGACTCGGAGGGCTTTTTTTGCTACCTGTATTTTCTTTTTTTTGCGCTATTAAATTGCATCAGTTAGCAGCTGTTAAAGTTTTTCCATTCGTGTGGAAGAGGGCTAAGCCCTTCCCGTCACCTAGATTTGTGCACGCCTGCAGCAGCAGGTGTTACCACTTTGAACAACTCTTTCTTTCTCTTATGGTCTGCTGAGGTCTGGAAGGCAAATCGCGTGGAAGGCGCTTTTCTCACCTTCATGGGCTCCGTACAAGTTACCGCTAATCCCGGTTATCCCAACCCGCGCCCCCACCTCCAACATAGCTGCAGGCAGGACGGTACCGGAGAGGAAGCACTGGCCTGACAGTCGAGCCCTCACAGCCAGCTCAGCTTCTTCAAGCTTGGGATGGCTGTGCTCCCGCTCCTCTTCCCACAAATCTTGCAATTGAGGGCCACCGACTGGCAGGGGGATTAGAGGAACGATGGAGCTCTGGCCTCTCAGCCAAGAGACTAACGCTGGCTTCCTAGATAGCCAGACTCGAGGAGCGAAGGGCTCTGCCCTTCCCGTCGGGAAAACCAGTGGGTAGAAATCAGGGAGCATCTAGCTGGGTTGAGTGACCAGCTCCGATGCGAGTCACTCCCTTAGCCGTGGGGTCCAGAGGCGCGCCAACCACCTCGCGCAGTGCGGCGCAGAACTGACTGCTGGAGCTCGCAGTGCGGGTTCGCGCCCTCGGGCGGGAGCGGGCGCGTTGCCATGACAGCGGCCAGCGAGGCGCGCGCCTTGGGGCGGCGGGCCCCCAGGCGCGCGCAGCCTCCCCCTCCCGGACCCCCCCACCGTCGCTGAGCACACCTCCCCCCCCCCGCCCCCGGCTGGGGGAAGGGGCCGGGCCAGCTGCCTGACGTCTGTGCGGGGCTCGGAAGATGGCTGCGG